>NW_017307416.1:306585-376428 GCF_000935625.1 Nanorana parkeri | reverse complement strand
CCCCCCCCATCTCGCTCCCAGAAATGTGCCCATTGAAATCTACTGATATTATGTTGCAATCAGGTCCTTACATGAAATGGAATGGACAGGTGCTGCTACTTCAAATATTAAGCTAATACTTATGTTTAAATCACACTTAGGGCTTTGCTGTTTTACTATACTATGTAAATACATTTGTAATCCAGCACGTTATTATTCTGAGTTGCCCCACTCAAGCGGCGGCCATATTGAGTGGGGCACGTGAGATTAATAACGTGCTGGATTAGTGTGATCCTAGTTCATTTTATTACTTCATTGCTGTGCTGTATGTGTATAGGCCAATGTAGTTGGATCTGTATGTGAGTTATAATTAATCGAAATTAATCGATTAATCGATTTTAAAAAAATCGATTAATCGAACACAAAAATTTTAATCATTACCAGTCCTAAGAAAAAAATAAGCAATAAGCTTTGACCTGATCTTACAAAATGGTTTTATGGTATCTAATGGCTATTGTTTTATAGTGAAGACTTTTATTGGATGTTTTAGGGGGCTTTCTATTAAGCAATAGCTTTATGCTGATGACTTGTCATCAGCGTGTGGCAACAAACCATAAAATGTGCAGTACTGCGTGCATATATGACAAGTTTTCACTGTAAGTTATGTCAGCATCATTTTATAATTTTTCACGAGCACAAAGTTGGCTTACACTTTTAAAATTGTGTAGGATATCAATATTTCTTTTTTATACAACAATTTTAAAACACCAAAAAAGCAGTTTGCAACAAGTGTCAGTCAAAGAGCAATACCTGGCAACAAGTGAAACCAATCAGTGATCTACATGCACAATGCAGCCATGCCAACATCAGAACATTCCCTCAATGTACCATTATCGGGGTTATCTGTAATTCACTGCAGCCAGAATACACACAGAGTACCTCACAGGGTCAGTAGGCATGTACTACCTGAAACATGTGCTTTCTGCATCACCAATCACATTCAAATTTCCAGGCAGATTTGAATCTGATTGATGGCTGTGAGAAACATTTTAGTAGTGACATTTTTTTTTTACATTAGGCTTTCTGTATGTGAGAGGCAGCAAGGAGGGTGTTCCCGCATCAAAAGCAGGTGTGTTCCAGCATCACCAGATTACCGACAAAAGGGAGTAGGGTGGACTGGTGCAGTGCAGCATTGCCTGGATGAAAAACTGAAGTACTGATCAGGTAGGCTGTGCTCCCTGTGCATCTAAAGGCTGTTTTTCTTTATTTTGACTGGAGTGTACATTTTACACTGCAGCACCATGACATTAACCATCACATTTCTGTGCAGTCATGAAATGTTGTTTTTTTTTAAAAATACTGTTAACCCAAAATGCAGTTTGTACCGAATGTAAGAAATGCTGTACAGTGCCAAAAACTGACATTCTATAACAGGGAGTATTTTAAATGTACACTGAGTCAAAAAAAATTTTTTTAAATGCTGTTAACGCACAAAAATAGATTTCAACAAGTGTTTCACACTTAGCTAAGAATTGTAACACATCTAAGGCATTATGAGGAGAAGCAAATTATGATTTACTCATTACTAATTTTAGGAAAACTCTCTTATCACTATCCTTTATATGCACTTCTGTGCTTTCCTTTTAGAAACCTCTAAAGGCTCATATTAGTTGTTGTGGTAACCGCAATGCATGGCAAATCATTATGCATGTGTATTGCAATGTAATGACGGTCATTTTCAAAAACACCCAAATGCACTAAGGTAATGCACCTCTGATGTGCATGGATTGCAGTGCACCACAATGCACAGTAATGCACTACTATGCATTGTTGTGGGCTTCATTGGAAAAAATGGTGCATATCTAATTTTTGGCCTATTTTGGTGCATTGGCAGGCCATTCAAATGAATGGGCTATAACTTAACATAGCATGCATGAACGCATTTGCATTAACGCACTTACCTTAACGTACCACATCAAACTCCATAGATCCGTATGAGCCCTGACTGCTTTTCAGGGTTGTTTACATTATTAAAAGGTGTTATGTAAATTCTAAAAAAATGAAACAAAGCATCAATTTAACACATTCTATCCTACTAAGTGCATCCTAAAAATCCTTAGGGGGCTATTCACAAAGCTGCCGAAGGATCTAGCCGTAGCTTTTGCTGATCCTTCGGCTAGCTTCGGCCCCAGGACCCCTTCAGTTCAGTAGAACCGAAGGGCTGTTGTACGGGGTATTCACTATAGCCCGTACAGCTCCCGAAGTTTGCTGAGTGGCTCAGTCGAGCCGAAGACGTGCTTCGGCTCGACTGAGATGAGGTGAAAGCCGAGGCTGGATGAACGGCCGACCGACAGCCTGCTGCTGACAGCTGGGGCGGAGCCAGCTGTCATCTCACGGCTGGCTCCGGCCACTTGCATGCAGAGACAGATCAGCATCCCCTGCTTACCAGGTAAACAGGGACGCTGATCTGTCATTACACTGAGAACCCGCCGGAGCCGGCTTTGATATCACCGCTGGCTCCGACAAGCTCTCATTGTAATGACAGCTGGTCCCGGCCAATATAAAACATTTGGGCGGAGCTAGCTGTCACTGCTAGCTCCGCCCAATCGTTTTCTACTTTTTTTAACAGTTTTTCTATTCTGCTCGGTACCACAGAGGTACTGAGCAGAATATCCAAACCGAATGCCGCTCGGCAGCATTCGGCTATTCACTCACTGCTGTTCAGCTTCTATGAAAATAGGCCGAACAGCAGCGAGTAGCCTGCCGGAGGTTCGGCTCAGTTGATCCAGATGTTGGATCGGCTGAATCGAACTCCTTCTGCACTTCGGGTGGGCTGAACATGCTGAGCATGTTCGGCCGACCCGAGCCCAGCCGCAGCAAGCCGATGTATGGCTGATTTCTGTTGGTGTACGGCTGAAATCAGCTGTACTTGGTGTACGGCTGAAATCAGCCGTACAAGCCTGAAGTGAATAGCCGAACAGCGTTCAGCTCACTTCGGGTCGGTTATTCACACGGCTGCCTTCAGCAGCTTTGTGAATAACCCCCTTAGTCACTCTAAACAAAAGTCAAAAAAAATTCTAGTTTTCTTAAACAGGGCAAAAAGCCTTCCTGACCACCCTTGGGAATCTGATAAATTATCTCTTATTAGGCTTGAATATTTTTTATTCTGTTAGGCTGCATACAGTCTCCATGTCCCTTATTCGTTCTGTTACCTGTTTCTTTGCTGTTACCAGTTCCAGACATCATTTTTGTAAACTGGTGTCCAAAATGTGTACTTATGGAAGATGAGGCTATAGGGATAGTTTGTGTTTGAACAAAAGTCTCTTCTTGATTATATGCCTGTTTTAACACAAGACAATATAGCTTTAGAAACCTCAGACTCACACTGCATAATAATATTGACTTTAATATCAACAAAAGCACCCAGATAATTCTCCACTATTGATTTACCTGATTCCGTCCTTCTAATTAGCTCTTGTCCCCAAAAGCATAACTTATATCCACATTAAACCAATTTGATGTGTACCTACTCAATTGCCCCGACCAGGAGGGTGTCGGAGCTGCATGCCCTGTCTATAAAGGAGCCTTTCCTGTTACCTTTCCTCATAGATTGATTCTAAGGCCGATGCCTAGCTTCCTACCAAAGGTGTCATCAGAATTCCACAATAGTTGGGAAATAGAACGTTTTTCTTTTGATCCCGATCTGATCCCTGAAGATGAGTAGGAATGGGTGAAACTTGATCTGGCTCAGAGCATGTTAACCTATTTAGATAGGACTGTGGAATTTAGGAGAGACAGTAATCCGTTTGTTGTGCCGGGCGGTGCAAGGAAGGGAAGACAGCACATCCGAGGATCCTTTCTACTTGGATTGTTGAAAACCTTTCCCTGGCCTATCATAATGTGGGTCTTTCCCCTCCTTTAGATCTTACGGCACATTCTACGTTAGGAATGGCGGCCTTGTGGGCTTCCTTTGCCAAAGTTCCAGTGGAGGCAATATGCAAGGCGACTAGCTGGAGTACTCCAAATATGTTCCTAAGACACTACTGATTGGATGTTCGTTATGGAGTGGAAGAGTCCTTAAAGTGACATTAAAGTCAAAAAAAATTCCCTCCCCCCATGTTAATGTTAGCACTTACCTTAAATGATGTCTCTTATTCCGATCTTCTTCTTTCCTGATGTTTTCATCTGTCCCTCCAGCGGTACGCGTCCATAGACTTACCTTGCATCTCTGCTCGTCTGCCGGCCGAGAATCGTAACTGCGCATGCGCCAGCCCCAAGATCCTTTGCAGCCGTACGAGCAGTTCCTGATTCTCGGCACGGGAGCGCGCAGCGATAACGAGGTAAGTTTAAACCTAGTTAAAGCGGGTTTTTTTAAACTTCTTGCCTATATCTACTGCTTGCTAGCAGTAGATATAGGCAAAAAAACGGAGGGTTTAGAACCCCTTTGACCTCCCCGGCAGTGTTCCCGAGTATGGCTCGGGGTTAATTTTAAATACCAGGAGCGGTAACCCCGAGCCAGACTCGGGAATGCGCAAAGTGTCACTTACCTTGTCCCTGCGAGCCCGTGGCGTCCTCTGCTGTACGCGGCCTGAAAACTAAACTAAATGTCAGATGTTCTACAATATAAACAACAAATTTCCATGAAAAACAATGTACCGCTTTGGGATGCTAAAATCCTGAATAATCATACCGCCAGGGAGGTTAAGGGTGTCCATTCTCTTGGCTGCTTTATCAAAGTGATTTTCAGTTCTGTTAACTCTATTTTGATACCTACTAAACTTTTTGCATATCATTCAGTGTGTAAGTTGGTTTTCTTTTCATCCCCCAAAAAATATTGCCTTCACATCCCGTGGTAAGCTGACATGAGGAGGACTAGGAATATGGAAAATTGTTACCATACTTACCGTAATGTTCCTTTCCTGGCTCCTCCTCATGTCAGCTGGGAGATCCCACCCTAGGCCGTCGCGAGTAATAGATACAGAACATAGTCTTGTGAGTAGTCCTCTCTTTCATAAACTATTAGGGGCATCCTATGGGGGTCAAATGGGGGGCACTGACCTGTGGTAAGCTGACATGAGGAGGAACCAGGAAATAAAAATTACGGTAAGTATGGTAACAATTTTCCATAATATATACAGTATATATAATTTTTATTTTTATTTCTCTCTTTTTTGCAAAGTGTCACAAGGTCAATAATTCTTCTTCAAAAAGAATCCATTTTAATCCCACCTACTTGTTTTTAAGCAAAAAAAAAATTAAAATGTACCTCAGTGTTCTTTCCAACTTGTCACATTGGTAACAGAATTACAACTTTACCTCTGTATTTGACACACTTGATTGTGTTGTAATGCTGAGAAATGCTACTTGTATTTACCTGACCTTTTCAAAGGAAAAAAAAAACATAGCATTGTGTGTTTAACGACACCCAAGTTCTTTTTTGCTTGCAGCCATTATTCTAATATTGTAAGTTTTTTTTTATTTTACTCAGGTACTGTAGCATTTACACAACATTCTAACTGTAGCACTGTGAGTGCATTGTCACTTAAAGTGTTGAGATGGTCCTAAAATTTCTGCTTTTGTTCTGTAGAAAAAAAAGACAACATGATCAAGATCATATCAATAATGGCAAGAGTGCTAAGATGTTGCCAAATTAGATATAATCCACATTTATGTGCGTGACATCCATTCTGCATTACATTGCAGTGACTCCTGATTTTAAGACAGACTAGCCAGCAGCATTAATGGTGGTCTTCCTGCAGCTGGTCTTTTCACCATTACTGACTTGCCATGCCTTATCCTGTACTGTGTCTCTCAGTGATGGTGGCTCTACACACAGTAAGCCCTCTGCTGATGGACCTGATGGAGAACTGCAGCAGAGAGCGGGTGGAATGCTAGTTTACTATTCGCTATTGCAAATTGAAATAGCCAATAGGAATCTAGCAATGCATTCCTATGGGCAAAAAATTATTTTATTTTTTGTTCTATTCTGACATGGCTCCGTGTCAGAATAAAAAAAAAAGAAACAGCAGTGTTTCTCATCTGGGCGGCCGGGAGCGGGAGACTCCCATAGCGCCCGGGAGATTTTGTTTTTGCTTTTTTTTTTACGGCAGCAGAACAGCCGGCCAATAGAAAACTATTGGGCGGAGCTAGCTGTCACTGCTAGCTCCGCACAATCGTTTTCTATTTATTTTTTTCCCCTTTTTTAACAATTTTTCTGTTCTGCTCGGTCCCACAGAGGGACCGAGCATAACAACCGAGCTCAGCGGCATTCGGCTATTCACTCACTGCTGTTCGGCATCTATAAGAATAGACCGAACAGCAGCGTGTAGCCTGACGGAGGTTCGGCTCAGCCGATCCAGATGTTGGATCGGCTGAATCGAACTCCTCCTGCACTTAGGGCGTCCGAACATGCTGAGCATGTTTGGTCGACCCAAAGCCACGTGAAGCAAGCCGATGTATGACTGATTTCAGCCGATATACAGCTGAAATCAGCCGTACCAGCCTGAAGTGAATAGCCGAACAGCATTCGGCTCACTTAACTTCAGGTCGGTCTTTCACTCGGCTGCCTATGGCAGTTTAGTGAATAGACCCCTATGTTAAAATTGTTGTAATACCCATTTGATTAACAATTGCACCAGTGAAGATAAAATCAGTATTGTTTATTAAAATATAAGTGTATCATTGTACATTGAAACCAAGTGAGCAGGTAGGCCAGCTGTTGTAAAATATTAATGGTTCTCTTGAGGTCTATATACATTAATCCATATACTTTATTTTCTTCCTAATCCATTATGTGCTGCTCAACCAAGCAAGTCTTATCAATGTTCACTGCTGAGTAGCTACCAACCTGTGATGACAGGGAACATTTTCTAAGCAATATACCTTTCTACTGTTTCTAGTTGAGTGAATTTTATACTTCACTTGACAAACTTCCTCAGTGCACGGCAATGCCTTGTAATTTATTTTTCATTTGTTAAAGGGATATCCCATTTTGCAACCTATCCCCAGTGGCACTTTTAGTGACATACAGTACTTTTCTGTTTTTAATTTGCCAGAAGCAGACTGCACTATAGCTGCAAAGGGAAGTCAGATCACATGGATAGTCATTTGTCTACAGTGAAAGTATTCGCAGAAGTTATTATTTGGCTGTACAGAAGCATTAGTACCAAATATGTTGTCTATTGGATCTCAGTCTCTAGCATACAGATAAGTTATTTCAGGATTAAAAAAGAGGGACATTAAGTAAAAGAAGGCAACACTACACCGTAGTAGACCTTTTCATGCTGGTTGCAGCCTAAATTAACTATATGGTGTTTTATTTATGATATTAAAAAAGATATACTGTAAATCCTAACTGAATGAGTGTGGCCAGCTTATTTTTTTCTACAGCTGTTGTGTAGTTATTCTTCCCTATCCTACCTTCAGCAGTGATGATAATGTCTTACTTAGTCAGTTTGCTATGGCTGCTAAAAAGCATGAAAACAGTGATGGGTGTTCTTATTAGAACTTTATTGCAAGCTGAGTATCACCAATGCATTCTTTAATAAAAGGTTTACTTGTTATGTGAAGATTTTGTAAATAATTTAAAAATTACACGGCCCTGATATCCTGTTTTAGGGTTGCTTCTTTCCTTTGCACTTCTTCACTTTGGGAGTTTAATACTGTTTTAATGCTTTTTAGCCCATTGTGGTTTTTTACCAAATTGAGCTAAATCTTCATAATATGAGAAATATTTCCTGCTATTAATGGATTGCGTGTTTTGTTTTTGAGATGATCTCAGTGTTTAATGCAAGGTTTACAACTATGTGTTGGCATTTCATCGATACACAAATTGTAAGACATATCCCTTCTAATAAGAATACAAGAATATGGGCAGCCACAGTCAGATAGATAGTCCCTCTGCATGAAATCACCTGGTAACTGCAAGCAATGCTCAAATGCACTTGTAAATATCAGGCCACCCTTATCTCCTAAAGCTAAACTCTAGGCAGATACAAAAGACACAAATGAATGCAGCTCTGTAATTGTTGATACATTATTAAATCAGAATTTGACTTGTTATTGGCTTCTTGCAGTCTCTATACAGCAGTGCTCTAGGTACATTGATGATAACTCCGACTTCGGCAGTTTGTGTGTACGGTGAACACATGAACTGTCAGGGCGTTTGGCGGGCTGTTTGACCATCGAGCGCCCGACAAGGCACTGTGCACCGCACAGTGCTTTTTGAGCATCGATTGGCTAAAGACTTGCACCTGACCACAGGTCAGGTGCAAGACGTTACCTAATCAGGGCACATTACTTTGTAAGAGCCATGATTGGGCAAAGTCAGGATGACTTTGCCCAATCATGGCTCACCTGCCAGATGCCGTACAACTATATTTTTTTTCTTAAAAGTTAATAAAACTTGTCTTTTGTTTTTCTTTTAATTAAAGGATTTTTTCAAAAGTCTGGCTTTTTAAAAAAAACTTGTATTTAACCCTAGGGGTACAATTCTCCCTTACTCATTCACAAGGGGGGGGGGCGCATCTACCCTGAAATAAATAAGCCACCTGACCGCACCCCTAGAACCAACTCCCCAGGGCTTGTGGGGAAGAGGCCATTGTCCCCATCAGCACTGGGACAAGGTGCTTTTCCAGGGGCGACCCTAGAAAAGCACCCTCCCAGTGCCGAAGGCATCTGGCCTGGTATGGGAGGGAGGGGGGCCACTCGCTCACCCCCCCCCCTTTCCTGCACTGCCAGGCCTGTGCCCGGATCAAGGGTCTGGTTGAAAATTTTAGGGAGACCCCATGATTTTTTTTGCCCCATTTTCGGGACCCTTAAGGGTCTGGTATGACTTTTGGGGGGAACCCAACACTTTTTTTTTTTTAATGGAATATGGCCAATAAGCATATAAGCCTTCAAAATGGGGACAATTGATTTTCAAGGTTCCAGCCCCGTAGACTTGCATTGAGTTCAAGTTCGAATTTGAACTGTTTCCATATTCTAAAGTTCGAATTCAAACCGAACACGGGTGTATTTGGCTCATCACTATTGATAGCATCACTATTTGTGTCTAGCATTTGTGCTAGCATCAAGTCTCTGACTAACCCCCCTTTTTTTTTTTTCCTTTCTTTGCCCCTGTCTGACTGTTTGCAGTCTGCACTCACTATCTGGTGCCTGGATCAGCTATTAATTGAGGCCAGTTTGCTACATCTAGGAGGAAATTGCTGCTATTTAAGTTTTTTGTCTCTATTTCACACTGAAAGAGAATCTTCCCCTCTTTCTACCGCATGTATCCCTTTGACCTGTCTCATCTCTATGAATCAATAGACTAAGTTTATATTCTCTTAGCTTATTTTATTTATGTATTATGTTCTATGTTTAACAGTTGCACTGTACTATTGTGGTTTAAACTACTCCTACAATTGTAGAGATGCCCCTCTGAATGGATGTGCCATACCATCACACACAAGTGCAGAACTCAAATGGCTGTACCTGCACTTCTAGCAGGTCCTGGCCAATGAATAACACCTGGGCAGAGCCGGCCAGTACATCACGGCTGGCTCCGTCCCAGTTATTATTGATTAATGACAGATCAGCCTCCCCAGGTCATTACAGGTCAGGTGGGGACGCTGATCTGTCATTACAACTGGGTGGAGCCAGCTGTTAGATCACGGCTGGCTCCGTCCAGCTGTCATTTGCAGGGTGAAAGACCGACCTTCAGCAGGCCGTTCGCCCCGCTTCGGGTGTCACTTCGGCTCAGTTGAGCCGAAGCATATGCTTTCGACTCCCCTGAGTCACTCGGCCGCCTTCGACTGCTGTACGGGCTATAGTGAATAGCCGTATAGCAGCCCTTCAGTTCTAGGGAACCGAAGGGCTGCAGCCGCCGAAGAGAGCCAAAGGATCAGCCGAAGCTACGTGAATAACCCCCTTAGTGTTTTGGTTTCAGTTATAATTTTTTTATCCCTAATATAATTAAGATAATTCGCATATAATTATGTAAATATGAATCCAAAAGCATTCAAAATCATTTCAGTAAGGTTAGTAAGAATATATATAATATGATTATTATTAAAGAAAGTGTAGTTATAAGCTGTTCGCTGGGTGTTTTAAAATGGGTCAGAGTTGCCCACCCCTGTGTTATTTTCGTAGGCCATAACTATACATGGTTTTGATTTTAATACAATAACTAAATCAAACAAAATCTGATAATGTGAATCCAGTTTACAATGTACACATCAGAAATTGCTTCTAGATGATTATCCTTTTGTAATTGTGACATGCTGTTTATTTACACTAAATGTGCCTCTCAAAATCAGTATCCATTTAGTGTTCAGCACCAAAATGGAATTTCTCTATCTTTATTTCCACAACCACATCAAATCTTCCTCATACTGTCTTCAGGTTTGACACTCTCTGTAAACCATATACCTGAGGGAACAGAAGCAGAAGATGGTATTGTAATACTGCTCCCAGGAAATAAATGCGCCATCTGATGAATGGATGTGCCCTAAATTTATTGTGTCTCATATAATATAAGCGTCTCTAATATGATTCGTACAGAATGCCATCTATCAAAATGAATAATGTACTCTTTACTATGATGTCACTTTCTTCTACAGGTCATTTTCTTTTGTGAGTCATTTCATTACAAGTTCGGTTGTCAGTTTATCTGTATTAACAATAAGTTAAAACTATCGAGTACCCAAGGACTCAGTTGTGAAAAGTTCAATTTCACCTTGCTGTGTGAACAACCGTAAAATCTTGTTATATCTGTGTAAACAACAATAAAGAGTGGAAACATATAGTGGTTATATAGACTACCATCAAGAATAGATTTGAATTGCAGTCCTTAATAACCATAACTTTTTTCTTATGTTGTAATTGTAGAGAGAGTTCATTATGTCAATTTCTATATGGGATGGTGGGATAAGTGCCAGACTTTGAGATCATCTATCTACTTGTTTTATTGGTATATAGACAATTTGACTTTTACTGAGGATGGTGATCTGGAAGCTTTGATATGGGTTATTAGAAATAGTGAAGAAAATAAAGAATCTTTTAGTTTCAATACTTAAAAGTGTAGTATGTGAACAAAACGTGGAAGTAGAAGTCTATAAGACACCCATTTCCCAGAACTCTCTCCTTCCTGCAAGCATGTCATCCCAAACATGTAATTGGAGTGGTCACAAAAGGACAGTTTATTAGGATAAGAAGAAATGGAACTAGTATCAAAATGTTTGAATGAACATCAGTGGTCTTGAGGTAAATAGCTTTAGAAAGGGAATACTCTAGGAACTCTGTGGACAAAGCGCACAGATTTGCTAAATTTAAATTGAGAGAAGATTTATTAAAATAAACAAGGAAAGCAGAATAGACATGACCAGTGGAATCAAGTGGAACAATGAAATAAGAAAGCAATCGTCTATACTAAATATAGTTTAGCATTTGAGGAAATAAACAGGATAATAAGATACTGTATATACCAGGGTTACATAATAATCCTAATTTGTTGATATATTGAAACTAGGGGGTATAATGTATGTGTAGGAAAGCACCTACTGTTAAGGACTCATCCGCAAGCGAGGGGCATACTGAGTGGGGCAACTCATATTAATAACGTCCGAAAGATCTGGACTGGGAGGGGGTGCTCTTTAGGGCTGCGGAGAAGAGAACGTCTCTGGTCCCAACATGTTGGTATGCACTGTCAGGTGGTCTCTGTCCCTACTCTCACTGACCTAAGGTGTTATATACATTATATTTGGGGGGACAAGGATCGTAAAGGGGAATATGGTTTCTCGTCATCACTCAGGTAGGTGTCCTCTTCTACCTGTATCATGGTTGGGGTCAAAGTGCTCACATCCAACGCTTTGCCCATTCATTTTTTTGCATAGGGGATCACACCGCAAACTACCGTGGGGCCTAATTGGTCAGCAATTCCCTGCAGGGACGTGCAGCAGGTTGTAATAGATGTAATTTATCCAATCTACGTTCTTGTTGATAGTGATCATGGGAATCAAGGACTCAAAACCTGCTTTTACCTGTTCTCGAGCCTTAAACTCGTTTGGGACCCCTCTGGGACTCTTATGGCATCTATATACACATGTGGGTCAAAACTGCCTGCTGGGGTGCTCCTTTTTCTTCTACGACTGGGCGATGGTTCAGGGTGTGGAGTAGACGGGTCGTAGGGAAGGGGCATAATAATGAAGGGGCATAATAGCCTTTGCCAGAGCACACTCTCCTCTCCACCGCCCTCCTATCCTAGTCCTCACACGCATGTCTCCACACAACCAGTACACATCCCCTAAGGACTGAGTTTGATTCTGTACTAGGTCGGCGGGGGCGCTGCTATAAGAGGCGCAATACCCTTTTGAGAAGTTATCTCTCCTTCCACTTCACGTGTGCCACTTGTTGTTTGGCCGCTGTAGTTATTCCAGGGGCCCAGTAGTACTTGCTGATGAGTGAATTCATCAAGTTCTTTGACAGGTGTCCACTTCCATGGGCCCATTGCACCACTGCTGGGTACATGTACTTGGGTAAACAGACTTTCCCTCTCACTTCGTACAGTTCATTCTCGTAGACTGCTCCTTTGTTACCGCAGCTCAGTCTCTCTTCTGTATGTACTCCTTTCTGCATTGAGATTAGGTAGGCCTTATCTGTTGGTATATGGATGGTCAGGACTTTTTCTGCTACTTCTTCATCCACTTTCAGCTGTTTCCTTGCAGCTTGTTTTGCTGCGGTGTCCGTGAGGTGATTGCGTCTGGCTTCTTCGGAATCTAGCCTCGGGCTTCTTCGGAATTCCTTGATGGCTGGCCCATGCTTCTCGCTTACAGTGGGGAAATGTGTAGTTTCCATCTTCATCAGTTCAAAGCAGTTGTGCGAAGGGTCGGGGTCTTCAGAAGCGAAGGGTCGGGGTCTTCAGACGCGAAGGGTCGGGGTCTTCAGACGTGAAGGGTCTGGGTCTTCAGACGCGAAGGGTCGGGGTCTGCAGACTCTTCACCGCCTCTCCCCTCGGGAAGTGGGAGGAGAGTGGAGGGGTTTAGCGTGTTGCAACGCATCAGGGTGATATTCGGGCCGTGGACAGGTGTTTGGGTTGAACCAGGTTGAGTATAGCAGCAATGTCATGGGGTGCAAGCAGGATAAGGTGATGGCCAGGACTAGGTCCGAGGTCTTGCCAAGCAAGGCTGGAGCAGCAAAGACAGCTCGAAGACAGGAGGGGCCTCCTCTGGCCACTGCATCCAATCTGCAGGAGTAGTAGCCTATTGGGCGTAGGCGGTTGCCGTGGGACTGGGTGAGCACACCTGTAGCATGTCCTTGACGTTCACACACAAAAAGCTTGAAGGTCTGCTCATAGTCTGGGAGTCCTAGAGCAGGAGTTGATGAAATAACTTGCTTGAGAATCTTGAAGTTGGAGATTGCTTGCGGGGACATTTGGAAGGGATCAGACTTCAGAGCATCGTAGAGAGGCTGCATCAGGAGGGAGGCTCCTGGGATCCAAGAGCGACAGTAGGAGATTAACCCTAGGAAGGCATGGAGGGATTTTGGACCCTGTGGCACGGGGAACCCCTTGATCGCAGCCACTCTCTCCTGAGTGAGATGTTGGGTGCCCTGAGAGATGCAGTGACCCAGGAAAACCACCTTCTCTTTGCACCACTGTACCTTTGGTTTTGAGGCTTTGCATCCTTGGTCAGCTAGGTAATGAAGGAGACTTTCTGAGAGGGTTGAGGCGTCTTCAAGGGTGTCTGCGCAGAGTAGGAGGTCATCCACATACTGGAGAAGGGTCACTGTCGGGTGTTCCTTCTGCCATGCATCAAATATGGTAGCCATGGCTTTTGCAAACTGACTGGGAGAGTTCTGTGCTCCTTGTGGTATGACCGTCCAGGTGTATTGTTCTCCATCATGGGTAAATGCGAAGAGGTATTTACAGGAGGGATGAAGGGGAAGAATGCATTTGCCAAGTCCACCACTGTGAAGTACCTCGCTGTTGGAGGTATTCCTGCAAGCAGAGTGTGAGGGTTTGGCGCTATCGGTGTTTCCAGGACCGTGGCTTCAGTGACTGCCCGAAGGTCTTGGACCATTCTGTATTTATCTGGCTCTCCTTTTGGGGTCCGCTTCTTCACCGGGAACAATGGTGTGTTGCATGGGGATGTGCAGGGTATCAGAGCTCCATTAGACACAAGGTGGTAGAAGGTCCAGGGGTTCTGGGGTTGGCCCGGGGGGGGGGGGGAGTTGCTGCTGCTCTTGTTGCTGGCCGTGTGGGCCTTGGTTCCACTGTTCCTCTATAGATTCCAGAGTAAAGGAGATGAATTATTAGGTACTCATCCGATGGTATCGTGTCCCCCACAGCCTACACATAATATATCCTACGGTGTCACCTCTCTGCTGGGGAGGATGTGGTGAGCCAGGTACTCATCTGCCCATATGGTGGAACTGCCCCAGAATCCAACCCTGTTGGCGTGAGATACAATCCCAGATTGAGACTATCTTGGGGGAGGAGATGCCTTTCCTCCCGGCTCTATTCCTACTACACTCAGTGCCTAAATCTATAACCAAATACCGATCCAGTCTTCTTCCCCATCTCCTAAACGTGGCCAAACGCTTAATCTCCACTATTGGAGGAAGACGTCTGTGCCCACGGTTGGAGGAATGGAGCAGATTGGTCTCGGATATTCAGCTCTCTGAAGAATGGTTAGCTACGGGTAACGATAACTATGCAAAACATTACTCTATCTGGGCCACTTGGATCCATCATGACAAAAGACTGGCTGCCACCAGCAGGCAGTAAACTGTACAGAAGTCATTTTGTCTTGTCATTTACTGTAGTACATGGCACAATATATAAATGCAGATAGCGAGCATATTTTTATATCGGACGCAGCCAGTAAACAATATATTATGGTTGACCTTTGTTTGTGGCAGACAGGATCTTTGTTCTCCCTTTGACTCTTACCCCTCCCCAGTCATCTTCCCTTCCTTCCTTCCTTTCCTCGCCCCCTCCCCTCTCCTATTCCTTCCCTCCCCATCCCGAAAGGAAAACTTATTTTTTCAATGTTCACTGGCGGCCAGAAGACTGTTAGTGAATGCATATTGGTTGAACCAGATAGCAATATGCTGTATCCTCACTCCGGTCCCTGATGTATCTCCTTACTCGACCCTGTTACCCCACAGCGTTATGTTCTGTCATGTATCTTTGAAAACTTTGAAAATAAAGATTATATAAAGAAAAAAAAATTAAAAGACTATAAAATCTTACCTTCCGGAGGATTTCAGATGCAGTCAAATTCAATCATTCATTAATGTAGATTCTTTAGCCATTTTTCATTCGCTTACTTTTATACCTAAGCTTTAAATACTTACAAACACCTACAAGCCAACTCACTTCAAGCTTTCTGACACCAATCATATACTAGCAAACTGTATGTTTAGGATGATTAATTGGCCAAGAAGGAGGAATGTATCTCTGTTCATGATGTGTTGACTGAGCACTGAATCATCAAGAGAAATGCATGAGCCAGAGTAAAAAACTGATCTCTTTGATCAAAGCAATGCCTAGATGCTGAAATTGTAAGAGTTAAATTTGGTGTTAGAGAAAAAGTTTTACTTAAAGTACTGCTGAAATTGATAGATCTTAGAGGATAAAAAGGAAGCTTCTTAAAATAGTCATGTTATTCTGAGGGATAGTTAGTGAAAACAGTCATTAGAATAAGCTTTAGCAACTGTTAACTGAATTTTAACTGAACTGGAATTGTGGGGTTTTTTGCATAAAATTGTGATTTAATTATTGAAAGCCTTCTATTACCCTTAAATCATTATTTTATCTTAATGAGACTTTTTCCTCCTGTCTTAATAGAGCCTTTACAGAAATCCCCCCCACCCCAATCTGCTAATATTTTTTTTAAACCTTATTACCCCATATACCTGAGTACCTTATTTTAGACACAATGGTGTCATCCCTTGATCTCTCTGCTTCTATATGCAAAGCAGGCAGATCATGGCTGTTGGAAAGGGTTGGCAGAGCTTGTTATGAGGGTTATGTTTAGTTTATATGCAACTCTATGGGGTTGATTTACTAACCTCATGTATAACATGTATACACCTCCGTAGTGTGTTCCCTCCCAGCATGATCTATGGGTGGAATCTAAACACCTTTGTAGTGTGTACACACCCAGCAGGTGTGTTGTGCAAAGCCCTGCCCTGAATTGCAAGATGATGTTGTGTAAATTAGCTCTACATTGTTTTGCTTGCGTTGATGAATGCAGGAATGTAAATGCATGAGCTAACCATTTTTGTCTAAACTGTGAAGCAGCATTATATATGCATCATGTGCATGATTTTTCCATATATGGCATTAGTGGAAACATGCTTATAGAGACTTTTTGGTTGATAAATACGCTTTGCTGTGTAAAAATCACACGCATCTGGTGCGTGCGTGTGTTTAGGTTAGTAAATCACCCCCAATGACTCAACTCTCTGTGGCACTTGTTTCCTGTGATGCGTTTCCTGTTGCTGTTCTGTGGGTTATCTTCTAAGAACATGACTTCTGTACACTAACGGCTTATACTGTCATTATTATCACATAAAACAGTAATGCCCACATGCGATGCTGAGCCTCCAGAATTGACAGAATCGGAAACCCAATAAATACAATAGGCAGACCAGGGAAAGTAAGGTTTGGGAAGAAAGGTTTAGATGATGCTGGGTGTCTTTCAGCAGCTTCTAGTGCATGCTGTAAGAAACTCAGTGTACAGTGAAATCAGAGTCAGCTATTTCAGTACTAGGGAGGAGCTTATGCATGACAGAAGGTAAGGCTGGAGTTCATCTTTAAAACCAACGTAAAACTATAGTGATAACCTGTGTGATATTCTTTGTGAGAGCACGTTTTGTGGTTATAATGCTGCAAAAAGCAATAATATAAGCTGCATCTAGTAAATTGTACTGTTCTGTGTATGAAAAAAAATTAGAAAAGAATGTATGGCTACAAAAATATCTCATCTCATACCTTATGCTTTAGTGATTGACCCTTATGAGTGCACATGGTTATATAATTTAAGGTATGGTTTTTAAGGGAAATTAACCCCTTCGTGACTGACGACGTACAGTGTACGTCGCCAGCATCGGGGCTGTTTAAACAGACTCCCGGCGACTTTTGCAGCCGGGACTCTGTTTAAACTTGTAGAGCCGACTGTCGGCTTTACAACAGAAGCGATTCTGGCGACTTACCTGTCGCCAGATCGCTTCTGTGTCCCGAAGAACTTAATTAAATTTATCTCTAAATTTTGGGGTTTAATAAGGAGTTGTGCTAATATTGCGCAAAATAAAAATTTGCAACTACCACCATTATATTGTATAGGGTCTTGGCATTCAGAAAAGATATAATGTGTGGGGGTTTTAAGTAATTTTCAGGACTAAAATGTGGAATATAACATGGGTGCAAAAAATGAAAAAAAGGCCTCAGTCATGAAGGGGTTACAGTTATATTTACCCCAGACATCCAACAGATGCCAAACTTTCATGCTAATAAAAGATACAGTTGTGTATACACAGTATGCTGGGGCTTTCAGGTGCATGGAAATGCAAAAATGTAGAAATGTGAAATAGAAAGCACCATGAAGAAAGTGACTTTTCTTTGCTTTTGAACATACCTTTTGATCCTGCCACTTCTACTGCCTTCTAAGCCTCTTCCTGTTTCAGGATGACTAAGGAGTAATTTGCTTACAGGATTTCTAGGACCACCTGTTCCTCACTGTAACCACTGTAAGTGGTTGGCTTCTCCTACACGGGCACATCATAACCATAACCGTCCCTCCTCTAAGAGGATTGATAGCAGCTCCCTCTGTCCAAAGTACTCCCAATCTCACCAGCCTGGTAAGCATGGTAACTCTGGAAGAGAACGACGTTTAGGGTTAACTTTTTAAAGTGCTATTCTATATCAGAAGTCTAGGGTGAAAGAGCAGGTAGCCTATGGGGTGTAGGTATTCACCCTGCAGCTATTCCTCCAGTGCCCTGGCTATAATAACTTAAATAAATATATTCAAAATACAACTGGCTGCTGGGTACCTGGGAGGAGAATTGCTATTAAAAAATATAACATAAGTAAAAACAGGTAGTGATGAGTGAACAGGGTAAAGTACAGTTCTCAGGAAGTTCAGCGAACCCAGGTAACAAATCAGCTAGACTAGAGCATAGTGCAAACCCCATTTAAGTCTGGTCTATGGGAGCCAAATCTTACAATATTTTTCTGGCCTTTTTTAAGGCAAATTTGCAATCTTTGGGGGAAAAAAGGCACAAGTAGCTGGGCACTGCCAGGGAGTATATGTACCAATGCAAAACAAAAAATACCATTCAGTGGTAAGAGGGTCTTTAATGCAGCTTAACCACTTGCTGACTGCAGTGTTTACACCCCCTTCCTGTCCAGGCCATTTTTAAGTATTCAGCGCTGTGGAACTTTGACTGACGTTTATTCCGTCATGCAACGCTGTACTGAAATGAAGGACGTCTAAAGATGCCCACCTGGATCCAGAAGACTCCCGTCTGGCCATTTCTGAATGTTCGGCGGATGGGAGGTGGTTAAGGGTCAATGTTAAAAATAGGCAAATCCTTTTAAGTAAAATGATTTGGTAATTCGTAATTCCTTAAACCTGCATATTGTACAAACAGCAGCCATGGATCTGTTATGTAGCAGTACTGCTGTTAAATGACAGATTCACACAGGGTTGTGTTTGTCACCATACCAGGTGGGGATCTGTCTTTTAGATAATTTTTCATAAACATTTAGGACTGACTGCATAGTCCTATTTTTACACTCTCTGCAGGCTACTGGTATTTTGTGGTACCACCTGTGTGGTACTATGAAGCAGAGCCTTCAGTATATCTGTGAGAACAGAATGGAATCTCCAATAAGCACCAGTGCCTCCACTCAGATGGGTTTTGTGGATAACAAGTGCAGTTCCAATTGGGAAAATGGGTCAGTTGCAGTAGACAATAAGCCACACAGTATTGTACATTGTCCATATATTAAATGCAAGGGCCACCTTTTTGGAAAAAAAAATAATAAATGCACACTTCTTCGTAAAATAAAAAATGTGCATTTATTATTTTTTGTATTGGAACCAGTAAAGCATTGCAAAAACGATCAAAGGATCACAGGGGCAATGCTCTGGCTCCTGCAGATTCTCCCTCCAGTCTCTGTCAATACCGAGGTACAGATGAGGTAACATGGACAGGAGGAAGAATGAATGGTCTACAAGTGCAGTGAAGTCACTGCATTTGTATTTCTTTAAGAACCACAAGTTCCTCTACCACGGTGGCTGATGGGACTTTCTCCTTTTACATATCCTGTCAGATTGGTACAATGTTTCATGTCACAGTACACCCTGAATATGGGTGTAACATGAAACTTGGTCCAAAAGGTAAACTTAGCCATTAAATAGTAGAAACAAGTAACATCCAGTAAACCATCAAAACTTTATGTACTCTCCAAACAGGAATATTAATACATTGTACAGTCCTTAAAGCATGTCTCAGTGAGGTTGGGCTGCATTAACTTACAGCCTGTGCTCAGTGAATAGAGATCCACTTTTATCTATCTCTCTGTCCATGCGATGGACAGGTCACCCACTTGATGACCTCATCACTATGTGCAGGGCACAGAAGCCATAATTGAAAATAGCAGAACATGCACATTGCATCACAGGGCAGCAGATGCAATTACTAAATAAATAAGCAGAGTATTAATCACATGACTTCAACTGTTTGCAAGAAATCGTCAGTGTTAAGAGAAATATAATGTATACAGATTTAATCATTTCCAAAAGCAGACTTAACTATAGACTAAAACATCAAAGACAATTTATTTGACTGGAGAAAACACTTTAGAGGAAAGAGTCAACTATTGCATTCAGTCATTTAGTAGGACATAAGGAATAAAGCAATAAAAAACCTTGCACCTCAAAGTAGATGTAAACCCTAATTGTATGACATATAGTTTCCTAAAAAAAGTGTATAATAAACAATAGCTGATTAATAAAACACTACTTTTCACCCATTTGTATTCTGTTTTTCATCCTGATGCATCTTAGTGCTGCAGTCTACAATCAGCCATTTCCTCTTAACATGCATACGCCCTCAGCAATGGCTGAATAACATCTTTATTATACAAGAGTATCTTCCTAATTTTAGAAGATGCAGAGTGATATTGCATGCCATTATTAAACCCATAATCGTCATGGAAACCTATATCTTCTTCTGTCATGAGCCACCCTACCGTCTGTAATTGAGTGTCTGA
This sequence comes from Nanorana parkeri, assembly GCF_000935625.1. Taxonomy (NCBI): domain Eukaryota; kingdom Metazoa; phylum Chordata; class Amphibia; order Anura; family Dicroglossidae; genus Nanorana; species Nanorana parkeri. The sequence goes on along the minus strand of NW_017307416.1, from coordinate 356,186 downwards.
TTCATTTTTTTTCTCCTCCAAATGCATGCATTTCCATCTACATACACTCAACCTCATTAACCATATAGATGCCCAGTCAACCACCAGTACGTCAACTCAGCTTATAAATTGTAAAATGTCTTTAATGGAATGCATTACACAATGGAACGGTGTATCACATAGAGACATAAAAATGGTACTTGTAATCCTAGTTGTTATAATTTATAAGCAAGTTATAAAGTAACTGTCCCAAAACTGAGCATACCACTTACATTCTTAGACTTTTCTGAATATTGTGGTTTTAAAGCCATTTTGTATCTATTTACCTACTGCATTTTTAAAAAACAATTTCCACCTTACAACCATTTCCTCATTTGCGGAGGTATTAGAAAACATATGCAAGCAATGTACAACAAGTGTACATAAAGCAGTGCAGTTGCTATATATGAACACAGAAACTTATATTTTTTGTTAACTTTCCTCTTCATATTCTTATGTATATGGCCACCTCTTGCTCTGCAAGCAATATGTGGAAGTTACAACTGAGCTCTCTCTCCCCCCACTCATTAGTATCCATAGTGGCAGCTCTGGTGTTATACAGAATCACAGGGGGAGGGGGGCTCTGTTCACAGCCTGCTTTACAATCTGACCGTGGTGTCATACTGAGTTTCCTGTGGAAAAAAAATTGAATTTGTAGGAATCAGGCCTAATAAAAAGTTCATAAAAAAATGAAGAAAGTCAGCAATGTGAGTCATGAAAATGTGCACATTTATACATGCTGATTTCAATCACCCAATCATGTGCAAGCAAAACTTCTTTTTAGTACCAAATTAATTAAGCTAAGTGAAAATTCCTTGCAAAGTAAACAGTAAAGTAAATCAATTACCATCTGGCTTTCAGTAATCATGGGGGCTTGTATGTGGCCACTAAGCAATACCTCAAATATTTTTACTACAGTTTTAATGATCTATGTTTGCCAGCCATAGGCCACGATTTCCTTTTATGTAGAGGCAGCACATTTGCTTTATGTCAATCCACTGGCATTATGTCAGTCATTAAAGGATGTCAAACAATTAAAAGCAATGACTTTGAAGCTACTGATCTTAGATATTTGAGGATTACTTGAGGAGCGAAGGGAGAGAGAGGTGTCCTAAGATCAGGTGAGTGTATCTCTTCTGTATTCCATTCTCTATACCAAACGAGACCTTGCAGTGCGAAATCCTCTATTTGTTTTAACTCTTTATATATATATATATATATATATATATATACATATATATATATATAATGTGTGTGTGTATTTGTGTATTATGCATAAAATATTATTTAAAATATTTGCTTTCTCCTTGCATTGATTTACCAGTCATTTTTAGATGACCTACGAGCTCATGATTTTTCTTTTTGCCATTCATTTCTTATGTTTAAATGACTAATGTGAATTTAAAAGGAGTGAGTGTATATCCCAAACAAATGGCAAAACAAAAGTTAAAAATCCTAGTAATGTTTATCTAAAATCACCTAGTCATTCTTTAATCTAAAATGCGAGCATTTACCTGGATCAAATACAAGAGATGTAATAATGTGTTGGCCACTGTGACAGTGGGTAAATTGAGCATTGTAGATATGCCAGAACTTATTCCATTTTGTTGGGATGAACAATTAAAGGGAATATGGATTATCATTATTCTTGGTTTATATTGTGCTGTCATCTCCTGTAACAATGTGTCACACTTACCTGTGCTCCTCTCCATCTGTGTGAGGTCGCTGGCTGCTTCAGCAGCTGGTTATTTTAGTGAAGGAAGAATATTGTTTAGTATATGGCCCCAGTTCACGTGAGCTTTTACATTGCTCTAGCCATTGCTTTCAGGAGAAGGAGGCTAGGCTCAAATCCCTTTCTTTGATAAAGCAGAAGATTTAATTTGAAAGCTTTAGTACACAATTGAATCTCTCTGTTTAGTTCATGCTGCCTATATTTAGAACACTAGTTTAACCTGCATATAACTCATCTTATCTGCTGAAATGTAACAATACTTTTTTGCTGGGTAAGCACTTTCACTACTGAGCTGGAAAGGTGAGATACAGCACTATTTTATGTAATGCAAAAACAGTGTATGTGTTGGATGGTGCTATGCATACATTTGGTGCTATCTGACATCTTTCAATCTTTCTGTCACCTTTATGACATACTACTCTTTCAAACATTTAAACTGCTTTATAACAATAGAATCATGCTATTCACATTTTTGTATGGCGATAGTTGGAATAACATGCATTCTTTCCATATTTTTCTTAAGCCATACCTGTTTATTCAATTAATTTGGGGTACTGTAGTTTTTGGCTTTCCTAATGGATGTGATGTGAAAATAGTATTGTATGATGTACTATGGAGCATATATTTAAAACAGTAAATGAGACATTTAAAGCAGGTGAATGAATCATTGTAATTCAAACCACAAGCACCAGGAAGATACATCTGTAATAAATGTTTGGTTAATGTCACATTCACTGACCTTATGGCTTTATATGACATAATATTATATACATTTTTTTGCAAAAGCTCAGTGAAAACTCTTCTTTTTTTTAGTTATGGGCAGAGTGGAGAAGGGTTAGAACACCTGAAAGTTTTTATTCATATTTGTGACTTTGTTGGAGAGCTATCCCTTCACTTTTTTTTCCAGTGAAAGGGAGAGAAAGTGTGGGGAAAACATTGGCCAACAAGGTCACAGACAGCAGTTAAAATCTGACAGAAGTTGTAACTCTTCCATATGTTATCCCAAATTAAGCACTTGAGTCCCTGAGCCTTTGGGGTTGAAGCAAGGGGATTTTCCTTTAGTTTAATATATAAGGTGTAGCTGTGCCAACTTCCATCATCCAATCATATGCAAGCTAAAATACATTTTTTTCTTTACTTTCCTTGCATGTGATTGGATTTACTAGATTTCACTACATTCACCAAGTTAACGGAAGATTCCCTAGCAAAGTCTATGGGGTCTATTCACTAAGCTGCCGTAGGCAGCCGAGTGAATGACCGACCTAAAGCAAAGTGAGCCGAACGCTGTTCGGCTATTCACTTCAGGCTGGTACGGCTGATGTCAGCCGTATATCGGCTGAAATCAGCCGTACATTGGGTGGCTACTGGTCACAGCATGTTCGGCCAACCCGTAGTGCAGAAGGAGTACGACTCAGCCGATCCAACATCTGGATCGGCTAAGCCGAATCTCCGGCAGGCTACTCGCTGCTGTTTGGTCTATTCTTATAGATGCCGAACAGCAGTAGTGAATAGTCGAATGCCGCTGAGCGGCATTCGGCTCGGCTGTTCTGCTCGGTCCCTCTGTGGGACCGAGCAGAACAGAAAAATTGTTTAACCCCTTCATGACTGAGCTTGTTTTTAGTTTCTGTTCGTAAATGACTGACACACTTTTGACATTTTTGCTATGTGATTCTTCCATGTCAGTAATATACTTTCTTACAAAGTGCACCCACAGACAGATAGGGCTACATATTTATATCACATATGTGTGTCTAACGCCTCACTTAGGACAAATAAAATATAAAAAAAGAGGAAAAAAACGTAAAAAAAACTCTTTTTTCCCAGTTTTGATTTGTAGTATTTTTTTTTACAAAACCAGCACAGCTAAAAAAAAATGCAATAAATACATTCATTTATTTGTCCCTTATTTTATTTTTTTACACATTTTTTTTTTACACTTTTCACAATTTTTTTTTTTTTACACTTTTCACTTTTTTTAAACTTCAAAATGTTATTTTATTTATTTAATTATATCAAGCAGTCATTGTGAATTAATCTCACTTTTACTGCTTGATAAATTAATACATTTTTGGTTATTATCAGGCTGCTTCAAACTTCAGAAAGCCGATAATAAGTTAGTGACACTGATCCTGCAGCAGTTCAGGATTCAGCTGTCACTAAATGTTTTCTGATTGTTGCAACAACGATTAGCAAACTGAAACATTCTCCTTTCACGAATAGATACATTTTGTATCTACAGGTGAAACTCGAATAATTACAATATCCTGCAAAAGTAATGGCAGTAAGTGCTGCAAAAGGGGCCCAAACCAAGTACTGAGTACATATGCATGCTTGTACTTTTCAGAGGTCAGATATAGTTCTATTTACAATCCTTGTTTTATTGATTGCATGTAATATTCTACTTTTTTGAGGTTGTGGATTTGGGGTTCTTGGGGTTTTCATGAGCTGTAAGCCATAATCATCACAATTATGACAAATCACGGCTTGAATTATCTTGCTTTGCATGTAATGAGTCTATCTCATATATTAGTTTCACCTTTTAAGTTGCATTAGTGAAATAAATGAACTTTGCACGATATTCTAATTATTCGAGTTTCACCTGTATTCATGAAAGAAAAAAAAAAAAGCCAGTATAGCTTGAGAGAGATATCTCTCTGGATCTATACTAGCTGTCACAATGCAGGCAAAAGCCGGCATGTGTGTCCCTCTGCTTTCACTCTCAGACACCCGATATTAAGGTATCGGGTGTCTGAAAAAGTTTAACCCTTTCATTAATGAATGCCTCTGTAGTAAGGGCACCCATTAATGAATGTTAAAAGCTGATTCTCAGCGGTTAACAGCCCTCTAAAGCAGCAAATAACTTGTCACGTACAGTGTACGTGACGAGTCATTTGGTCCCTTTGTGGCTGGACGTACAGTGTACGTCTCCCGTCACGAAGGGGTTAAAAAGTAGAAAAAATAGAAAACGATTGTGCGGAGCTAGCAGTGACAGCTAGCTCCACCCAACAGTTTTCTATTGTCCGGCGGTTCTGCTGCCGTCCAAAAAAAAAAAATCTCCCGGGGCTCCGGAAGTCTCCCGCTCCTGGCTGCCAAGGAGAGAAACACTGCTTTTTCGTTTTTTTCTTTATTCTGACACGGAGCCGTGTAGGAATAGAAAAAAATTAAATAATTTTTGGCCATAGGAACGCATTGCTAGATTCCTATTGGCTATTTCAATTTGCAGTAGCCAATAGCAAACTAGCTATTGGTCCCGCCCCTCTGTCAATCAGTAGTTGTGGACCTGATGGAGAACTGCAGCAGAGGGCAGGTGCAATGCTAGTTTGCTATTGGCTAGGGATACACAGACACTTTTCGAGTACCAGTGCCGATACTTGGCATTTTCATGGGAACTCCCAGGGTTGCTGCGGTTGCAGCTGTGACCTGGCTCTGGCGCTCCACCACTGTCCTGAAATCATTAGTCTGTATTGTATTAGAAAAACTGTCACATGACAATAAAGAAAAATGTATCAGTACTCGTACTTGTAAGTACTTGGCAAGTACCAATACTCTTACTCGCAAAACTGGTATCTGTGCATCCCTTTATTTATATTTATAAAAACAAAATCGTACATTAAAACAGAGATGTACAAATCCCAGGAGCTCCGTGTGCTCCTTACAAATGACAGCTGCCTCCTAATTTTTTAATTTTTCTCTAGTCTAGTCTTGGAGCTCAAAAGTATCGGTACATGTACTCGTACTTGTACCGAGTACTGTACTTGGTATCTGTGCAACCCTACCATTGGCTATTGCAAATTGAAATAGCCAATAGGAATCTAGCAATGCATTCCTATGGCCAAAATTATTATAATTTTTTTCTATTCTGACACGGCTTCTGAACCGAAGGGGTCCTGGGGCTGAAGCTAGCCGAAGGATCGGCCAAAGCTACGGCTAGATCCTTCGGCTGCTTCCTGAATAGACCCTAATATGTGTTTAGTAAATCAACCCCTTTGTCTTCCTATACCCCATTGAGTCCCTGATCATTGTTTGTTTTTGAGATGTCTTGGTTGTATGTAACCCTAACATATTCATAATTTTTTGCAGGACACATAGCTCACTCACATGCCAGCAAATTTGGCTGTATATATTTTATTTTCCTAGGTTTATTAGGAAGAAATATTTGAAAAATATTAAAGAAAATGCATAAGATGCAATCAGTTTGGGTTTATGTAGATAGAACTTAACATGATGACAACATTTTTAGAGGTTTGCGTTCACTAAAGTTCAGAAAGACATTGCGCTTGCCTGTGAGAGTATTTGATGATTGTGCAGTAACTGCAAATGTCAAATAATTTGATGTAATTGTTGTACTACTTGGGGATTAATTTGGAAAGGGAATATTTTTAATTTAGATTTTTAATTGATTATTTATTCTTAATGTGAAGTGTACATGTATTTTTTTTTTACATTTTTTTTTCATGGGTAGACCTAATCTAACACTCCCATGCTTCTCTGCCATAATAAATCACTTGTAATAGTGATCTATTGCTGGCTGTAATAATTATTTCAGTGATCTGTTGCTGTAGGGAGAGGTAGGACAGAGATGGATCAGTTCTGCCCTATCCTTTGGACTAACATGAAATGCTGTAATGTTATTTCTGATGCCATGTCATTTCACTTCTTATGTAAAGACTAATTGTAAGCTTTGAGTTTACAGTGCTCTGCCACTGAGTGCTCTTATGAAAAGCTCTGTTGTAGAATAAAAGATTTAGCCGAACAGTGTTCGGCTCACTTCACTTCAGATCGGTCATTCACTCGGCTGCCCTCGGCAGCTTCGTGAATAGACCCCTATATATTTGTACATTTCCTTGTTTTCAATAATGGTAACCTGTCATATTGGTATTTTTTCAGAGGTTGTAGGGACAAGTACAAATGTGTCATTTATAGCGAAAGTGCAGTTCTACTTTAAGTAATCAATTCTATATGCTGTACAGTACTCTGTAAGAACCAAGCACATGTAATTTAAAGTATATTGCTTGTGACATGTGTCTGGTGTCCTATTATTGACTTAAGTGTTTTATTTTGCAGAAAATGTCCAAGAAGCAATCGGATCCACAGGCAAAAGCAAAACACTGGCCACTACAGTTCAGATAACACGACAAGGGCATCAACGCGGTTAATTTAAAGCACGCATGTTTCCACAATGGCAAAAATACCAGAAGAGACCGTGGACTAGATGAATATTAGTTAATAAATGGACAAAAGACCTGCACATGTTGCCTTGCATTTGTGGTAATTTACACCAATGAAAACGTACTACAGATATATTTGAATATGTATGGATATATTTGAAATAGTATACATTGTCTTGATGTTTTTCTGTAATGTAAATAAACTATTTATATCACATTATATAGGTTTTTTGTTCTTTTTAATGTATTTGGTATAATAAATACTCACAAATGAGAAATATTTACTGGCATTTGAATACTTGGAAGTTTGTTAGTTTTACAGTATGTACAAATGATGCCCATATAACATAGCAGAACTGGTGTAAATTTAATGCAAATTCTTATTAATGGCAATTAAAACTGTGTTATTCTTGCTTGTAACTATTGTTTTCATTTGTTTCTCATAATAATGATACTTTAAAGTGAGTTTAGTTTGTAAGAAACATAACTATATCCAAGCAAGAGAACATGATTAGTAAAAGTACATAACATGCTATTTTTGTTTTCGTTGTTGTAAATATCAGCTACATATGCCCTGTAATGACAATGTCACACCTTATTAATAGCCATCCTTATTACTATTAGATTTATTTGTATTTTTCCTTTTATCATTTTTTTTACAAGCAGTATCCCCAAAACAAACACAGTCAGAGTTATTTGCATACAGTATGTATTTACCCTCTACATTTGGTAACGTCACACACCTGAATGAAAATGGTTTGAATTGTGTCTTGTACCATTGGATTTACACAACATTATTAACACAAACTGGATTTAAAGTGGATGTAAACCCTAAAAAAAATGCCTTTTGTATGAAGTGTAGTTCGGTACTGCTGATCTCCTGTAGGAACCTCCTATTATTATGCATACACCCCAGCAAGATGGCGTTTCTCACAGTGGGTTTCCTTATGATAACAAAAGTGGACCATGCCTGCATTATGTGTTTTGAAATGGCCACATGTAGTCTCCATCAGAAGCCTGTGTGCTAGGGTGACAATACAGGAGCACAATAGTAAGACAGGGACACTCTGAATGCTTTCACCCTGAACAAGGATTTTCATAGAAGAATCACCAGCCACAATCCTCAACGTAAAACATTATGAAAACGAATTGAAAAAAATGATATAAAACCTCCTGTCAACAATTTTTAGATAAGGATGTGAGACTGAAAAAAACAACTTACCTTTAAAATTGCACCCTTTCTTATGAAACACCAAGGCAAGTAGATCTGAGGGTTATTGGCCTTGCAAAAGGTAATAGCTGGTCCCAGAGCAGGCAATTCTAAAGTAAACTTGTGTGCCCATAACACAAAAACTGGCACCTAAATTGTATTGCAGACACATCTAGTAACCTGAATTTTCCAAAACACAGGTAAATATGTAATAATAGCAACCAAACTCACTGGTTACCAGCTCTGGCAGGCCACATGCCATATCATTTTTTATTTACATACATCACACATCATGGGAATTAAGGGGTCCCTAGACATACCAATGTGCATGCATCTCAAAGTGCCTGTAATATTGCATAGGTGGTTATTTATTTATTTTTTTGCATTAAGGGTCCACAGGTTTATTTTATGACACACTGACAGAAAGTTGCATGCCAATTTCGGAAAAATATGGTACTGAATATAGAAGTGTATTTCAATAAAGTACTTTAATGTCCTAGAAGTGGATAAATCTTTACAAAGGATAGTGTAAAAGTATAGCAAGCTGTGGTATAGCTGAGGTATAATAAGTGCAATGATAAAAAGAGGTTAACTACCTTTTCTTTAGCTTCTTTTAGAAAGCAACATGGGACATGCTTTGGGAAGTTCTTTCTTTCTTTCTTTTTCTTTCTTTTTTTTCTTTCTTTCTTTCTTTTCGTTAGCGGTAGTACTGCCGAAATTCGTTTATTAAAAAAAAAACTTCACTCGCCCATGCCTGGACTTGAACCTGGGAACTTATCAATGGCAAGCCTGTGCTTTAACCACTACTCTATAGCATCTATACTTTAACCATAGAAGCATTTGATATATATGAATGCAATATGTAGCATTTGACAGCTGAGAATGTTGTCTGGTAGGACTGTTAGGGGGACCCCACGTTTTTTTCCCCCCATTTTTGGGGACTGGGGTTCCCCTTTAAAATTCCTACCAGACCTTAAGGGTCTGGTGTGGATTTTGGGGGGAACCCCACGCACTTTTTTTGTGTTATAAGGGGGGGGGTCCCTCCTAACATTCCTACCAGACCTAAAGGGTCTGGTATGAATTGGGGGGGAAACCTCACGGTTTTTTTTTTTTTTTTTCATTTTCTGCAGTCTAAAACAAAAAAAATATTTTGCTGCAACGGAATTCGTCCAATAGCAAAATGAAAAAAAATGACATTTAGTCATTTAGGTCAATAGGAGAATGCCAATTAAAAAGCAAAGAAAAAAAAACGTTATCCCTAGACTAGAACCTGCGACCTTGACAATGGCAAACCTGTCCTCTAACCTCTACGCTATATCTATAGAAATGTTGTAGAAGGTAAATGTTGTAATTTTTTTTCCTAATGTCGTTTTGCTGCAACGAAATTCATCCAATAACGAATTTCGGGAAATCGAGAATTTCGGATTCGTTTGCATTCGTCTTAGCTTTAATTCAGAATTCGGATGCATCCAAATTTCCGAAAATTCGTCCAAAACGAATTTCAGAACGAACCGAATCGCACATGTCTAGTTTGAAGTGCCTAATCCAAGGTAACCATGTCTTTTAAAATGTTGGCATACTATCCATAAGGCGCGCTGTAAGCTTCTCATCTGCAATTGTCTCATGTAATCTTAACTTTACTTCAGCAAAAGAGAGGCGATCTGACAGCCATACTTTGCTATGGTTTGTTTCACAGCAGTTAAGACATGCAGCATAAGCTTACTTTGGCTTTTCACGAGTCCCATAGACAGATGATTGAGAAGTGCCTCCAAAGAAATGGCTAAAACACTTAATCCAAGGAGCACCGAGTTTAATCCATAAAATTGTTTCCAGAGCCTATGCTAAATGGACAACCACCATATGTAAATAAAAGTTCCCAACACAGTTCTCCACACCTCTGAAAACACAACCCTGTGTGCCCAAGGATAAAGCGTTGGAGGTGGATAGGCACACTATAGCACCTATATAGCACGTTATATTTAGTTTCCAGGGCTTGGGCATTCAGAGAGCAAGATTTAGTCACATCCTAAATATGATTCCACATGTCGGTGTCAACATAGATCAAGGTTCGTTTCCCATTCATGTATTTAAGTATACAGTCTGATTTTTTTCTGTTTCAAAGTTTTTATTGACATTTTCAAGGGAAAAACAAAAGGATCATGACATTCAAATCACCAAATACAGTAGTATATCATAAAAGCCAAAACAATTTGTCATGAATTATGAAATAAAGTATTGTATAGGACTTCTGTTTTCCACATCCAAAAGCAAAAGTACATTGGTTCATAATTTGGCATTATAAAGAGTAGTCATATTCACCTAGAGTCAAACTGAGAATAGACTTTTAAAGAAAAGTAAGAAAAATAGAGAAAGATAGTAGAAAACAAAGAAAATAGGTCACCAGGTTCTGTCAGCTCCATTGAGTACCAATAGAGGTAAAGGTTTATATCGCGTCAGCTCCCCCCTCCAAAGGTCATTGATCTCTCAACTCTACTTAAAGCAATCAGATGCCCTCGAAAGCTGGACAGGTTCATGTCAGGATGCTGATGTCGAAAGAATAGTCATTCGTTCGACATAATATTATCCAGACTATGAACGAACTCCATGTAAGAAATCTGCTGTTTCTTCCAATTGCCCGCCAGTGTCAATTTTGCAGCTAGGAAAAGGAAAATGCGACAAGGCACGTTGAGGTCTAGTTAAGCCAATAACAGACAAATGGAAAAGAGCAGAAGTCTCTGACAATATGCTTATGAAATAGGTTTTCACGTAATCAGTAGATCTTTGTCCAAAACCGAGTAGCAAATGGACACCTTCACCAAATATGCAACATATCGCCCACCTCTGGACATTTCCGGAAGCAATTACCCGAGAAAGTAGGACATATGCAAGCTAATCGTGCCGGGACCATATTCTACCTTAGGATCACTTTATATTCAACCTCAGCATTCGTAACATTCAAAGAACAGCCAGCGATATTCCTCCAGACCTGACACCAATCCTCTTCAACCCACATCTGCCCAAGATCTCTTTCCCAGTTACCAACATAAGCATGCATATTATGCCAAGGTCATTTATTTAGTTTGGAATATAAGATTGTAACCAGACCAGGATCTTCCGGTGCATACAGACAAACATGTTCAAAACAAGTAAGTTAGTGTTACGGGTCTCTTCTTCCAGCGAAAGTAGAAATTCAGTGTTGGAGTTGAAGGTACCAGAACAGCTCGACTCCCGGGGGTCTTTTAATGTTCACGAAGATATGCCCAGGAAAGCATACTTGAGGATCGTAAAAAGTCATGAACTATAAAAAAACATTATCTGCCCACCACTGAAAAGCAGGAGGGTCATCACAACCAGGTTTAAACAGTGATTGAGCAAATAAAGGAAGAAGTGGTAAATATGGAGATATCAGGCCAGCAGAGTACTTGTGCAGAGAAATAACACAAGATCTAGTATGTTGCCATCAGCGTTAGGGTGTGTGGATTGCAGCTGCTGCCAGAGGAAAGGGAGTGCTGGTTTGAGGATTGAATATTAGAAAACGGGGCCATGATTGGGAGAAATATCCCCAGAAGTAAGGAGAAGCAGAAGGATGAGTGACGTGAGATGAGAGTGAGTGTTATAGGAGTGCACATGCCCCGGTGTCCTGGAGGTAACCCTAGCATGTGGGTTCAGAATGAGCAGGAGGTGATGAGTGCAGAAATAGGGGGAGGGTAGGACAGAAGGTAACATATATAATCTGTGGGGTGGAGGGGGAGCGGGGGGCAAAGGAAACAGTGTAGGAAGAGAAGACACAATTGTGAGAAGCAATGATAGAGAAAGCATGTTAAGTGATGTAGAGTAGTAAATATATTTTGAACAGAGAGAGGTGGACGGGGAAACCAGGATCACTTGCAGTCTGTCAGGAGCACTGTAGCTGTATATTTGTGCTTTCTCCAAGTGCCTTATCTAAATGCCCTGATGATGATGACGGCACAATTTAAAATAGACACTTTACATTCGAATTCGTTATTTCCCTCAATCGGAAATCCGGATGCATTCGAATTTCAGTTCAGAACGAAACAAATTGCACATGTTGATTATTTAGTGTTAACTAATAACCAGTGGCAAATCCCTGAAAGGAAATAATACTTACACTTGACTGCATTTTTTTTTAACACACTGAGCCACATAGTTTTTTATCTACATTTCTGACACTGTATACATGTCCACATTTTTGCTCATTTATATTTATGTAATTAAAGTCTTGCAAATAGTTTATTACATGATTATTTCCACACTATAAAGGATAAAGTGGCTGGGTCAACTAATAAGAGTATAACAACAAATAATGTATGTTGTCCAGGATACCCAGATAATCAGATTAAAAAAATCAGATAATCAGATGTCTTTTATCTTGTCTTTTATTGGTAAGATAAACATACTCTAGAATACAATGTACACAGATAACATCTAATGCTTTAGTGTAATATTTTTCTGTGATCTTCAGTGTGGAATCTCCTTAAATAATGTTTTTTATTGTCATCAGTGCATAACTAATTCATATCACTGGTCACTAGGATATCATATCACATGCTCCATGTACCAGTCAGCCATCCATCTTTATGTCTTAAATGGCTTGAAACTTTGCCTCTACCATTACCCAGGTGTGAATTTTTCTTGACAGCATGCATGCTTGAAACTCCAGCGTCGGTTTTCTATTACAATATTGATTCCATATCCAAGTAACAAAATACATTTTTTTTATATTGTAACACAATGATCTCTCTCCTATCATTCTAACAGTAAACAGCTTTTCTACTACTGGTATTTTCATTAGGGACTGCAGCATGAAAATTGTTTGATCCATAGATTTACTGAACTGTGTGAACATTGGGAGCTCTACTGTATAAAAGGAAAATCTTTGAATGAGCATTCATCCCCACAACTTAACAGCAGTTAACGCCAGATTGAGCTCCCTAATCAGAGTGTAATGAATCATTATATTGGATATTCTGCTCCATGGTGTAGGCATGCAAGTAAATATGTTTACTAACCCTTGAAATTGGTAGTCAAAAATAAATAACAAATCCCATTAAGGTCTCTGTGTCAGGGCTATTTGTACTGGCTTGGTTGAAGGAGGTGTAAACTGCTTAGATACAAGAAAGGCATTATAGAGTATTATCATTCATATAGTGTCAATGCCGTATAAATTTTTTTATATTTTTATATTGCAGTTAAAAACCATCTTTACTCTGAATATTTTTGTATTTTCTGTGTCAGGAATAAAAATATAATGTGAAAAATGGGTTTTAATTGTTGCCAGAATTACATAAAATACTGCATATGAATATTGCACATTTTTTTTTTGCAGCCAGCAGCTGCAGCACTAGGCTTCTCACACATTTACCAGGATAACTTTAATTATTTTACTGAAAAAATTAAGCTGAAGCTCTAATTACATGTGTAGTTGAATGAGTGAACTAAATTAGCGGATTGTGGCTCATCCACCTATTGTCTCGCTTCTCCTTGCTTTGTACAGTTGCATGGAGACGTTCTGTGTAATGATCAGTCTTAAACCTTCACCATCTGCTGGCCAGTCTGATCTGCATCTGCTCTTCAGTGTACACCTGCCCTAATCAAGATAGTTTAAATAGTCTAATAGTCTGGGTTCACACCTAGGCGTATCGAATATGCGCGTTTGTTGCGCGTTTTTACCACGATTTGCGGTAAAAATGCGACAAACGCGCGTTTCCGAGGGCTACCTGGCTGTATCCCAATGGATACGCGCGGCAAAAATGCCCCAAAGAAGCTCCCATACTTCTTTGGGTGCAGGGCGTTTTGTAGTGCGTTCATACGGCCTGTAATACGCCCAGGTGTGAACCATACCCATAGGAAATAATGGGATTTCGGTGTTTGAGCGTTTTGCAGAGCGTAGGAACGCGCTACAAAACGCCCAGGTGTGAACCAGGCCTTAGGTTTTTATATGCTGTTTTTTGTACATTTTTGCTTCACATCTCCCTGAATTGGTTGTGTTTTCTTCTTCATGTTGTGTTTTCTTACTTGTTTTGTTTTGTAAAAATAAAATATACCGTGTTTCCCAAAAAAATTAAATTCACCAAAAACAATGTATATATATAGCCTTTTTTTTTTTGAATGTCCAAAAATGTATACAATAGTGCTTAGCCAATAAAAAAAGAAGGATAAAAAAAGAGGGTGCCCAAAAAGATATATTGCTCATTAGGAAAATATAGGTTTTGGAGGTGCTTTTCATAAAGGGTTCAAATGTATTTTTTTTTCAATTGCATGTCAGTTCTGTTTTTGCCTCTGCATCCCTGACCCCCTCTTCTTAGAGAAACTCAATCACCTGCCCTTTCAGTGTAAAGGGTTTGTGTAAAGCCCACTCTCCGACCACCTTATTCTTATTTTTTCAATTTTCCTGACACCCTACAAGGCAGCATACAATGGGATATAGAAATCACACAACCAGGGAGTGTAATTCTGATATATTAAATATTTGCACCACATTCAGAGCCAACTTCCCCATGGACAATACTCCTGGATAGACACTGTAATGGGACAGGAACATATGGCAGGTTACTGCCTTCCAGAATAACCCTGGAGATACATCACTGAATTCTATCCGTAGGGATGACAGTCTGCGGAAGAGCAAACCCAGAGATTAATCTGTGGCTCCATCTGCTTGACCAGGCACAATGCAGGCACAATGCATGTCACATAGTGCACGCAGAGTGCTACTTACCAAAACCACCAGGAAGATGAACAGATCGACCTGAAAGAAAAAGGTAACCTCCATGCTCTTCCCCATCATAGCAGCCACATTGCTGGCATGAGCTGAAATAAAAACTTGATCCTGGAATACTGGCAAGATTGATGTACTATTTAGATAGAAGGATCTTCCAACCTTTGGAAGAGGCTGGGAGAGAGAAATAAAATAAAATTAATGTAAAGATAATAATGTTTTTCTAAAGTCCCCCGCCAGTGCATGCATATTAATGTAAATAGGCTTTGGTTAATCCTATGTACGAAAACTACAATCACGCTACACATGCACAGCGTGCGCCGGAGTGAAAGTGATAATTCTAGGGCCAATATTTATGGATATCTCTAAACTGATAACCTGTATGGGCTTTTAAAGCGTATGGGCAATTTTGGGTACTGTATTTTGTCACCATTTCACGGACGCACACAATCTACTTGTCATAACCTCATCTTTTGTATTTTACAAAAATGGGTATTATATTGAGTTTTTGTTAACTAATATAAAGTTGTGCTAATATTGTGAAAAAAATTGCAACTGCCACCATTTTATTCTACAGGGTCTTTTCTTTCAGAACAAAAACATTGTTTGGGGGTTTTAAGTAATTTTCAGACCCAAAATGTGGATTATAACATTTGTGCAAAAAACACAAAAAAGGCCTTGGCCGCAAAAGGGTTACATTTTACATAGCGAGCAATAGTTCAATGTGTAATTTGATCCAGTCATGTCAAATTTCAATGCTCCCATTCTTCTAACTGTAAAGGTTTCTGCAAGTGGGATAGCTATGACTAATTTTTAATCTTCAGCAGGTCATACAATTAAAAAAAATACAATTTCATCTCATTTGAATAAAATTTTCTATATCAATAACACACCAGCAGTATTCTGGCCCATTTTATGCTGTTGAATAATGAAGCTTTTCAAATGTTCCACTGCAATATGTAGATACATAGGGCTTAATTCAAAATCTTCAGTATTTATCATTAAACACAGAACATAAATCAAATCTATGTCAGTCACCCAGAAAGAGCAATATGCAATATCTGCCCTTTCATGTTCCATTTTATTACTACTTCAAGTTAAAATGATTACCTTGAAATATCAAATTCAATGAAATATATTAAGTAATATCATTCCAAAGTGAGAACTGAGAACTAGAGCTGTAAGTTATTGAAATAAACAGGAAAAATGCTAGAATTTGATAAGACACAGAGATGAAAAGAAAATCTTTAATTTCAAGCTGTAGAAAACTACAAATGAGAATAATAATAAAATATATAACTTACTCTACCCCTTTTTAACTTGTTCAACTCTTGCACCTGTATGCACTTTTTAGGCAAGAGTCATTTTTACAATTCCTCTGTGGATCTATCAATGTTATTGCTTAAGATACCAAAGCGATACATGTATAAATGTTCTCAGGGTAAACAAGCGTTTCTTTTGATAATATTATGATAAAATATGTTATATTATAAATTAAATATTGTATTTTCTATGCAACCTATATACAAAACATTTAACAAAACTAAAGTAATAAGCTCTTTCCTGGTTTGAACAGTATTAGTTTTAAAACAGCAAGTGTTAATGTAGATAAAAAGGTACAAATTTTTTGCCCAAGTTTTAATGACACTAAATTACATTTATTATACAAACAATAGAAAAGTTATTTACAAATAAACTTTTTCTTCAATCCTACATTTATTTAATACGAGCCTGAAAATAATAATAAATCAAAGCAAAAAAGATAAAATCTTAATGGTAAAAAAGTAGAAATGAAAAACTAGTTGAAAAACAATAGCTAAGGGGGAAAACAAATCAGAGAACTGAGTTAATTAGACCTGGTTAGTGTTACCTGAGGGTTAATAAGGGGTTAAATAGTAATACATTGTATTTATTTTTTTTTCAACTTGAGGCTTGATCTCCACATTGCTTCCGGTAGAGGACACTCCTTCAATCTGCACAAAGAATGACTGTAAATGCAATGAAACAATAATGCAGTTACATCAAACTTATCCTTAATGCTTTCAAACAATGTTTTTAAGGATTATCATTGCTGGGAGCACAGCATGAGAACTGACTGTGGAAATGACAGCTAGGTCTTGCCAATAATAGTGGATGATTGGTTGAAGCACCAGCATATGCCCAGGCTACTACAATTGAGTCTAGCACTTGTTAAAATCTTTACATTCTTAATAACATGACAGTTGATACATTACAAATTTAAAAGGTTTCTAAACTTGTTATAAAAGGAAATTGTATTTTGTAAAATTTCTTCTATGCTTTAGTCTCATATTCCTAGGATTGAATGTGTGAAGGTGCACGTTTCAAATATGCAAGTGGGACTTTCAAGGTGTTAACTCAACATAGATATTAAAATAAAAATGATTTATTATATTACAAAGATAAAAACCAAATGATAAATACAATATTTAAAAAGGTACAGTGTAATCTTAACTCATACACATATTTTAAAAGGTACCTCTGATAACCACTTACCCCTTAATGTGCCAGTATCTTATATCATCAAGTGATTATATGGGCTCATTCATATTGACCATACATAATTTGGGGTATAGTCAGCAATTTTTGCATACACAATAAGTATATACAGCATATATTAGAAGTAGATATTATATATAGATATTGTAAATATACACAGTATACTGTATATATATAGATCTATATATAGATCTATATCTATAGATAAATATATATATTTCCTGACAGCAACATGGCAGCATACAAATGGGTTTAGCTCTGCCCCTCACCCAATCACAAGACCAGTTATACTATAAATTAAAGCATGCCTCCAAAGGCCACCATTCTTTTTTCTGTCCTCACTGCTCAAGCCGGTTATACTAAGAATACTTTTGAGTTTTACCCTCACCTTGCTTCTGGCCTGCCGCACAGGTTCAGCTTCTCCTTGTTGCAAAGTTCCCTTTGTTCAGGTGGCTAAATGCTATTTTATAAGGAAGCCTCCCCCCATATCTTCAGAGTTTGAGGTGCAGGAAATGGTCTCTTGGGGTCCTTTCATATTCAGATGCTTCCTCCATCATGCCGGAATGTTGAGGATATCTGCTTGGCCGCCTGATCTTCTGACTCTGAAGAAACCATGACTCAGCTGCATCATCAGAAACTATGGTTGTCCTGGAACTATTACATGCATGGACAAGATGACAAGTAGGATCCACTCCCTTTTCTTTCAAGTAGTGAATGTGCTACTATTTCCTATGGCTTTGCAGTAATAATTTGCTCTGGCTGAATCATCTTTGAATATCTGTTCTTATGTCTCAAGCAGCTGCATCCACCACAAATTACTCTCTAACCCTAAGGCAGTCAGTTACAGAGAATTGCCAGCATACATCCTAGGTGATAATTCACTGGCAAGGATTCTCTTACCGTTAGCCTTTAGTCATCCCCTAATCAGGGCAGTTGAAAAGGCCATACGTTTGGAGGAATATGTATCCATTCAAGACGAGGTTTGTTGCTCTAACTTATCCTCATGATCAAGGCAACAGTCAACTGGCTGGTTAGGCATAAGGACACCTCATATGAGTAAATAAAGTTTATATCTTTTTCTCGAGTACTCATAGGCCAGTAAAGGCTCTTACTTGCCAGGGCAATCCATACTTGGCCTAAGAACACAGAAGCAGACCTTGTGGCTGGCAATGAGGTCTCAGGAACATGGTCTCATCTTCCAGTCAGTTTCATTCCCATCAGAATTCCTTGGTGTAAGCAAAGCTCTAGGTTCTTTGTACCCCAAATGGGGGTCGATCCAGGAGTCTTGTCCATGGTGAAGTTTGGTTCTGAATGTGTTTAACAATTGTGTAAATAGATAAATATCTCAACTTTGCCCTCCCTTGTTTTTGCTTGCTATGTCCCATTCATTTGCTGCCATGTTGGTGTCGGAAAATTGTCGGAAAACGGAAAATTGTATATTTACCTATTGGTAATTTTCCTTTCCTGAAACCAATACATGGCAGCATATGGGACCGTCCCATGGCTTTCTCATTGAGTTCTTGTTACGAGAATGGTGGCCTTGGGAGGAGTGTTTTAATTTATAGTACACACCCTCACAAACATATATATATATAAAGGATTTCACAATTATGTATGGAATATAGTAAAACATATTCTAATTGCAAATTTGTATATTTTTTTTAGCTACCTTAAAGTCCAGATTGTATATTTGAAGTTTGTACTTTTAAAGAGATGTGGTTTGATCACCAGCTAAGCCAATGTATTGCCTGTAAATATCTGTTCAACAGCTGCCTGTTGAATTTCTGTGTCATTTTTAATTTAGTATGGCTGTAATGAAGACAATTTTATTGAAAAAAAACTTCAACCAAACAACTGTATGATATGTACTGTATACTGTGTACTACAGTTCGAAATATCCATCTCTAGTGTTTATGAGGTAGAGCATGCCTTTTTAAAATAATTGTCCTTTTAGTTAGGTATCCATTTAACCCTTTCGCTGCCAAGGACGTATGGCATACGGACCTACAAAAGTGCTTCCAGCTGGCCAGGTCAGTATGCCATACGGACCTGGCATTTACAGTTCTACTATAAGCTGATGGTCGCTTTAGTGACCATCAGCTTATAGTATAACTGTTCAGCAGACTGTCCCCTTTAAATTAATAGCTGTCATCAGCGGCTCTCAAGCCGCTGATGACTGCTATTATCAAAAATACCGGCCTCTTGGCCAGCTGATTTGAAAAATGTTCCGGACGGCTTGGCAGCGAAAGGGTTAAATTACCCTCTCTTAGCACCCACCCCATATTTTACACTTACCTGACCCCAGATCTGTGCTGTGCCTAGCTCCCCTGTGCACTATATTCTTAATTCATTCCAATAGAAAGACATTTCTGACCTTTTGCCTTAATAGTAGATTACTTTTTATATTGACATGAGCAAGCAGAGCCTAGCTCAGAGACCTTTAAAGCAGAGGCAATGTAGTTCCCAGTGGGCTACATAGTGAATGTCTCCAAGGATTGGGGACAGGTAAGTGTAAAACTCAGGAAGGGATTTGCAAACTCATAAAGTACTGTTAACACGCAAAGAAAACCAAGACCCTTAGGGGGTGAATTACTAACCTAAACACACGCACGCACTGCGTGTGATTTTTACACAGCAAAACTTATTTATCAACCAAAAAGTCTCTAAAAGCATATTTCCACTAATGCTATATATGGAAAAATCATGCACATGATGCATATACAGGTGAAACTCGAATAATTAGAATATCGTGCAAAGTTCATTTATTTCACTAATGCAACTTAAAAGGTGAAACTAATATATGAGATAGACTCATTACATGCAAAGCAAGATAGTTCAAGCCGTGATTTGTCATAATTGTGATGATTATGGCTTACAGCTCATGAAAACCCCAAGAACCCCAAATCCACAATCTCAGAAAATGAGAATATTACATGCAATCAATAAAACAAGGATTGTACATAGAACAATATCGGACCTCTGAAAAGTACAAGCATGCATATGTACTCAGTACTTGGTTTGGGCCCCTTTTGCAGCAATTACTGCCATTACTTTTGCACGATATTCTATTATTCGAGTTTCACCTGTATAATGCTGCTTCACAGTTTAGACAAAAATGGTTAGCTCATGCATTTACATTCCTGCATTCATGAACGCAAGCAACACAATGTAGAGCTAATTTACACAACATCACCTTGCAATTCATGCAGGGCTTTGCACAACACACTTGCTGGGTGTGTACACACTACAAAGGTGTCTAGATTCCACCAATAGATCATCCTGGGAGGGAACACACTACAGAGGTGTATACTTGTTCGTGGCGTGTTTATAAGGTTAGTAAATCAACCCCTTAGTCTTGCATGACTGTCAGGTAATGTCAATGAAAGTGTGTATGTACTCCTGTAATGTTCATAGCCCTGTAATGTTCCTAGCAATCAAATGCAAGGGGCAATGAAAACAATGGAATTGTGTCAATTTAATGCTGCTAGTTTTAAAAAAATGTTTTTATATTACTAACACAAAACATGTGTTTTATTGTGTTTATTCTGTACCATTTAATTTCTGGGGGCTTAATAAGTTGAGTAAAATAAATAGCCAAAAAAATTAGGGAGAAACATATTTAAGAAAAGGAAAGAAAAAAATAATTCTGTTAAGATCAATACAAATGAATATACATTCTCAGGAAACAGAGAAAAAAATAGATTTGAATGAATACAGTAGCCTAACCTATGATTAAAGGATTAAACCAATGTCAAATTTAGTGACATGTATCTTCAAAAGCAGCTTGAAAATGCCATCTTCAAAGACCAATGCAAATCTTCTTCAGAAAATGGAATGATTAAAATATTTCACCTATCCCACATGAGAGAAATCCCAACACACTTGCTTTTTCTTCTGATTATTTATGTATATTGGCTCCATCTGGCTAGTTTTACACTTTAGATCAGGTGTTTAAAACAGATCTCTTTCAAGTTTAGTTAAAATTGTTCTGCTTATGAAAGTGAATAGTACTTTTACATCCCTTAACTCTACTCTAAATTATAAATCAAACATTTTTTTCCAACGCTTTAAAATAAAACGCTCCCTACGCAAATGTTTCATGTGTCCGTGACACACTTTGCAGATATATTATAGTCATGTGTCCTCTACATAATAATAGATATCTATTTGATCATTTATATCTGCCACAAAAGAGAACAAATAATGGCACAAAATAAAGTCTGGATACTTCCAAAACATTGTAAAGGTATGTTGGCAATTAGCAGAGAGGAACTGTCCCCTTTATCCAGTAGTTAACACATATGAAAGCTCATATCTCTACAAATGGATTATACTTAGGGGTCTATTCACTAAGCTGCCGAGGGCAGCCGAGTGAATGACCGATCTGAAGTGAAGTGAGCCGAACACTGTTTGGCTATTCACTTCAGGCTGGTATGGCTGATTTCAGCCGTACATCGGCTGATTTCAGCCGTACATCGGCTTGCTTTGAGTGGCTTCGGGTCGTGTAATATCACGGCTGGCTCCGCCCAGCTATCAGAAGCAGGCTGTCGGCCGGCCAGCGGCCGGCCGCTCGGCCAGCTTCGGCTTTCAGCAGGGCTCAGCCGAGCCGATGCATATGCGTTCGGCACGGCTGAGCCGCTCTGCCACGATCGGGAGCTGTACGGGCTAAAGATCAGCCGAAGCTACGGCCAGATCCTTTGGCAGCTTCGTGAATAGACCCCTTAGTATTTGCAAGTCCACAATAGACATGTGCAATTCGTTTCGTACGAATTTCTGTAAATTCGGTCATTTGGATGCATCCGAATATCCAAATGAAATAACAAATCTGAACGAATCTAAATGTTTGATAACGATAAATGCGAATTTCAACTGGGAAACTAAACACAACAAGCGGGAGAACTGTCATTTATTGCTCTCTACCTTCTCTGCACTTGTATCCCAAATGAAAATAAAGTAACACAATATTGTTACAAAATGTAAATAGTGAAAGAAGCTGAGAGATATGTGTTATTCTGTAACATCTTATGCTTCTTTGAGGACACTTCATCCCCAATGTAAAGAATCGGACAGCTGGGACAGGCCAGGGGCCAGGCCAAGATCGGAACCAAAGACAAACAAGATTTCTAGACACAGGATTGCAGAGACAGCGCAGGGCTTGTATAGCGAGAACTATCACAAGCACTGGGGAACAGGCTGATGATGCTTAAATAGGGCGCCACCAGAAACAGAGCTGGAGGTGTGTGATTAGATTAATTAAGCCACAGCTGCCTTGACTAGTGCTGCAGCCAGCAAGACACAGGATAATTAACCCACACCAGTCAAGGCTGCAGCCAGCAATACAGGCTGCTAGAACTACACAGGCTGCCTGACACTCATATTAGATTTCTATAAAGGTTCTATACTACTTTCCGACCATGCACCTTTTTCTATAATATTAAGAACTCATTGTAATAAATATACATGTAGAGCCTGAAAATTGAACAATTCCTTACACATGGAAAGATGCAATATAAAAAGTGTCTTACTCAGTAAACAATTATTTTTAACAACAACACTGGCAAAGTTTCAGTCTCTTTAAAATGGGATGCTCATTGACTAAATGGTTATCAATATAGGTACCAGAAAGAAGAAAAAACATACAAAATAACCTAACACTGTATGCACTTCCTGGTCTCTGAACTTTGGTTTCTAATTTTGCAGCTCCCTCCCTATAAAAGTCTTGGTTCAGTGTTTGTTCAGTGTCTGTTGGGGGAGAATGTAGAAGATAGGGAGAGATCACTGACTTTTTAAAAAGTTACAGGGAGAGGTAGTTTCTGCTATTTTACCAGTAGGGGAGGAGTAAGTTCTGCATCTACCAATTAAAAATTGTACCTAAACCATATGATTGACTCTGTGAAGTGAGGAGCCAGTCTCATGGACTATTAGGTATCCAAGCTAAACCATTGGCCATAGCATGCATAACGCACTTTTTTTCACAATTAAACCTGCCTTGTCCCTCTCTTTAAAAATGGGGACTGTGAGTACGAGTCTGTACAATTTCTGACTTGTTTCTGAGAAATAATACACAGTGCATCGGATTTATTGATTAAAGCCTGGCTGGTCTGTTACTCAGAAAATATACCTTGTAAAAGTGCCCAAATACTATACATGGAGTCAGTACAATACTTTGCTGGCTTTTGTCTGTTAACAGCTGTCCGGTGTCTCTCCTGTTCAAAATGTGGCATTCAAAGAACGTCTTTGTTTTATTAGTAACGAAATGGCTCAGGTCATTTCTTTCAAAAACCATGTTTTCACCCTCTAATTGTTTCACTTCCTTTTTCTTTGCAGGTTTGGTTTTTAAATTTTTAGTCATATTTTCCTTAACAGCCTGAGTAATACGTTCGTCCAAAAAAGCCAATCCTACATTTGTTTCTGACAGATACCAAGGTGTCTCTTAGCAACTGTGAGAGCACATTTTTTGACGTCTGCATCTGGGTAAGTGCTCAGAAGCTGTAGCATATCCAAATCGTTCTTTGGAGCCCATCGACTTACAATTGCCTCATGCCAAAAGCAAACATATATGAGGCTGACAAAATGTGAAACCCGTTTCATTCCTTCCAATTGTCGTTGAGGAATATTCAACTGTTTAGTGAAGAGGACAATTTTAAGTGCATATATTGCCTTTGCCATCCACCTTGCTTGATGCAGTGCCCCTGGGATCCTGAAACTGAAGTAGAAATTTCACTAGTTTGTGATAAAAGTTATCAATGTGTGCAACCCCTAAATATTATTCAATCTTCTTGAAATTTGGCATATATATCTTTTACATCACTGAGACTCGGGCGTAAGCAAAGTCATATGAAAATCACATCTTTGGAAAAATGAAACACCCTAATGGAGCCTAATGAAAGTGGTGAAATACTGTACCCATACTCCCTACAATATGTTGGCATTTCAGCAAAAAAAGTTTAATTTTGGTTTATGATTAAAAGTTGGCTAGTGTTTGAGTCTCTATAATGTTTTGGGGACTTATTTTTAATTAAAAGCTGGCTGGTATGGATTCTGGATTAGAAAATGTGGCTTAGTCAAAGTGTTTAAATTCTGTGCACATAGTGAATATTTTGAAGCTTCTTTAAGTAAAAGAAATGCAAATTTTTGTCTGATTAAAAAATGGCTAGTGTGGATCATGCTCAAAATGCAGTCTAGTCAAAGTGCTTAAATACTGTGAATGGAGACAATACAATATTTTACTGATTATCTTTTTATTATTTACACCGTAATGTTTCTTGATTTATAAGCTGCATGATGCGTCTCCTTTTTAAAAGTGTGGCCTAGTAAAAGTTGTTAACTACTGTGTATGGGGCAGTACAATATTTTGCTGGCTTATTGTCAGGAAGTGTAATGCTCTGGCTGCAATATACGGAGTGTAACTGGTTAATGGATCTCAGCTGCGGATAACAAAGAGTCTTCCTCAAGCTCTATTAGAGGTGCGGGTAATGTTTTCCCTAGAAGATCATAACACTGTGGATAATGCAGAGTGTCACAAGGTTTTTGGAAACCACAGCTCTAAATAAAGGAAAACTTCCCTCACAGCAGACATTAACTACAAAGTCAATTAGTAAGAGGCAAATGAGAATGGATACTTGTGGCTAAGAAGTCCAAGTGAGGTTTTGGAGCAAGAATCTGATTAAGTCCTATGGAGCGGAATTCTGTGAGGCAGTGACTGCAGCAAACAAGCTGAAATGCAGGCCTACATATTAGAGATACTGTGAGAGCATCTGTGCATGCACATGTTTTTCTAACAGAAGTGTGCATAGTTGTGCACCTCTGTGCAGATGTTAACATATCTGTATGTGCAAAATGCCACACACGAGCAAGCGCATGCACACGCTCACTGCGAACTAGGGCACTAAACAGGCTATTTAAATCTGAGCTCTGCATGCCTCCAGGGCTGAGAGATCTTTGCTGTACCCTGTGATCTGAGATTCTGTTCCTGACCTTCTGATTTGACCCGACTTGCCTCACAACTCTTCTGATCGCCATTTTGTTCTTGTATGACCCTGGTTTGTCTCCCGACTACTCTACTGCTTGCTTCCTTGTACTTAATTGCCTGCATGTCACTGACCCAGCATGTTCCTGACTCAATCTCCACCTTCTGTGCTGCTGCTATCCTGTTCAGCCACTGCTAACTTCGCTCTCTAGTGATTGGCATTCCTTGCCATGTCCAGTATTTGACATCTGCATCAATTAATTCCTTTGAAACCAGTGGCAACATCATCTGTCAGCAGTCATGCCACTTTTCATCCCTGCACTCTCTTTCCCACTACCAGGTGTGCCCAGACTAGAGCAGCAAGACAGGCCATGCTCATTATTTCACACTCCCACCCAGGTATGTGACGCTTATTTCTGAGAACTAATACACTTTAATGTTGGTTTCTTGATATCAAACTGCTTGTTGTGGCCCATTGAAAGATGTTTATATATTGTCCATGGAATCAGTACAATATTTTTGGTATTGAAAGAATATGCTGTAATTCTTTTAAATCCAATCAATCATGTCATCTAGCGATGCAGATCCATCATTAAAAGGAAAATTATGAGGTGAGTGCTTTTCACTCAGCCTCATAATCTGAGCCGACCTGTGACAATGAAACTGTCACAGATCGGCTCAGTAGATCGGGAAGTGAGCGAACACATACCGGCGCTCGCTCACTTCTTAATCCTGTCACTGCAGAGAGCCATGACAGGGGAGTGACTGGATTCTCCTCTCCCCTGTCCGATCCTCCAGCGCTGACTGGCGGAACGTACGGGGGAGGGGGTGGGTACAGCTGGCTCTGCCTCTAGATACGCAGAGCCAGCTGTCACTTACGCAGCTGGGCAGATCCAGACATAATTGTCGGGATCCGTTTCAGCTGCGGTATACTGAGCTTTGGGTAACGGGAGGACACTATTTTGTGTCCTCCCGTTACCCTTCGGAGAACTATGGGGAAAAACCCTAACCCCATAGTTCTCCTTTAATCATGATTAAAGAATGCCACAACATCCCACTGACACAAACACAACAACCTGCGATGATGATCCTCTCCACTAATGTCCTCTCCCTAAAAGACATTTCCCCGGCTGACCAGGGATGCTGGCTGATGTCTGGCTGAAGTATATATGCTGCTGCTGTTTTGTGATGCATCACCTTTGCTCTCCTGATGCTATTGCTACCTTTATAGTACTGCACTTTATTTATGTCTGGTTTCATGTATACCAGGGGTCTCAACCTCAAATTACTTGGGGGCCAATGGACAGGTTTTCTTCCCTCATGGGAGCTTCTTGCCAAATTTCATAAAATCTCATACTATGTGTTTATAATGTCAGTATATGTGTTTGTGATGGTTTCTTTGTATGCAATGTCAGTATATTTTTTTATGATAGTTTGTGTGTATGCAGGGCCGTCTTTAACGCAGGGCAAAAGGGGCAGTTGTTCAGGGCCCAGTCATGGTTGTGGGGCCCAAAGCAGCCGCTCCTTGAGCAGGTCATGCACTGCAAAACTCCAACATCTGGCCCTGCATCTCAGCACTGACAGCAGAGCAATGGATGATTGCAGAGCAGATGACACAGAGAGATGAGATGGGTGGATTCCCTCCCCCTCCATGTTGTGAATATGTGTGTGCTGGAGGAGGCGGCTCTGCTATGACCTGGACACTGATGTTCACTGGGCTTTGCACCTGGATGGGGGAGAGGGAGCCTGCCGGGTGAGGGGACTACAGCCTGAATCAGGGCAGCATGAACAGTGGGTGTCTGATGGGGACTCCCTGCGTGTCTGTACTGGCTGCTGCATGTGTGTATTAGGGAGCACCGAATGCCCAGAGAGAGGGGTCACTACCTGCTGCTTGTCTGTATGTGATGGGGGTCACTACATGCTGCTTGTCTGTATCTGATGGTCACTACATGCTACTTGTGTGTATGTGATGGGGGTCACTACATGCTTTCCATGTACATATGATCAGCACTCCCACTCCACTCTTCAACATCCCTAAGGCCTTCTCACCTATCTACTTCAACAATTAGGAATCAAGATTGTCTTTCTTGCCAGCCCTGCAGATCAGCTCTCCAACAACCCTTTCCCGCTCTCAGACCACAACCTGGTCAGTTTCACAATCACCCTGTCCCCAACACGGACTCCCCCTACAAGGCACACTGTCACCCGGAGAAACCTCCACCACCTCGACCCTTCTCTTCTCCACTCTGATACTGACTCCCTCTTTGACAAAATCTCACCCCTGTCCTGCCCTGACCTGGCTACTTCTGTTTTTAACAACTCACTCTCATCGTCCCTAGACACCTTGGCTCCCCTCACTACACGCAGACTTAGACCACGTCCGCTACATCCGTGGCAAACTGAAGTTACCAGACATTCCTCAGTGTCCTTGCGTGTCACTAATCTATTAACTGACATATCCGTCTGGATGTCACAACATTTCTTAAAACTCAATCTTTCAAAAACTGAACTCATGATATTTCATCCCGCCCCGTGCACCTTCCCCCAACATTTCAGTTAAGATTGATAACACAACTATCCAAACCTCCCCTCATGCCAAGGTCCCAGGTGTCATCCTTGACTCGAACCTCACCTTTCTTCCCCACATCCAATCACTATCCAAATCTTGTCGCCTTCACCTTTGTAACAGCTCAAAAATACGCCCCTGCCTCACCAAATAAAACCACAAAACTACTCATCCACTCACTTGTCATCTCTCGTCTTGACTATTGTAACTCCCTCCTCAATGGCCTTCCACTACACAGGCTATCCCCCCTTCAGTCTATCATGAATGCAGCTGCCAGACTCATTCACCTTACCAACTGCTCAGTGTCTGCAACACCCCTCTGCCAATCCCTACACTGGCTTCCTCGCCCAGAGGATACAATTCAAAATATTAACATTCACTTATAAAGCCATCCACAACTCCGCCCCCAGATATAGCTCAGACCTTGTCTTAAAGTATCACCCTAACTGTCCCCTCCGCTCATTCATTGACCTCCTGCTTTCCCGCTCCCTTGTCCACTCCTCCCATACTCGCCTCCAGGACTTCTCTAGAGTCTCTCCCATCCTCTGGAACTCTATACCCCAACCTGTCCGTCTATCTCCCACCTTGACTGCCTTTAGGCGTTCCCTAAAGACTCATCTCTTCAAGGAAGTCTATCCCACCTCGACCTAACCACTGAACCTTCACATTCTCAAATAATTCATCCCCACAGCTATCTCATGTATCATTTCCCCTCCTCTTTTAGATTGTAAGCCCTCAGGGGCAGGGCCCTCCTTACCATCTTGTCTTGAATTGTAATGTCTTCCTTATATTGTAAAGCGCTGCGCAAACTGTTGGTGCTATATAAATACTATGTAATAATAATAATAATGTGATGGGGGTCACTACATGCTTTCCATGTACATATGATGGAGGACACTACATGCAAGCATAAGGCTGCATAGTCATCTGAGGGCGCCGGGGGGAAGAAGGGGTGATAAATGCACCTTCACCAATGTACACAATAATCCTTGTACCGGTCCTGCCCTTGAGCCCACAAAAGATACACCGGCACCACTCTTTTGTTTACTGTGTGATCAGTATTGCATAGTGTTGCTCCGTCCCTGCCGTATAGGCGTATGCATGGGCGAAATTGCATGGCAGGGGCGGGTAGTGGGTGTTTTCTGGGGGGGAGTTAGGGGGTGGGGGTGGGAAGGAGTGGGGGGTCCAAGAAAATGTTTGCCCAGGGTCCAATCAGTATTAAAGACGGCCCTGTGTGTATGTATTGTCAGGATTTTTGTGAGTGATGTCGGTATGTGTTAATGTTTCTGTGTGTCATATCAGTATGTATGTGTGCAGTGTCAGTATATGTGTGTGGGTTTTTTTCTCCACAGGTTTTAATTTTAATCATAGATGACCAGCAGATTCACACATTCACTCACACACAGAAATACACACACACACACACACACACACACACACACACACACAGAAGTACGCATAGAGAGAAATATGCACAAACAAAAATACGCACACCATCACACACACAGAAATACACACACAATAATACACCCACAGCCAAAAATAAACACACTAATACACACACAATAGGCCCCATTCTCACCTATACGTTCGGGTGCGACTTGGGATTCCTGCATCAGGAACTTGCGATTTCCTGCAGCAGGAGTCCTTAATCTGCCATTTACATGCAGCAGCTGTCACCAATTCAAGTTAATGATCAGGTGACAGCAGCTGCATTTAAAAGCCGGCACACCGCAATCAATAACCAACCCCTGGACGCATTGATTGTGCATCCAGGGAGAGTGTTTTCTAACTGCATGTAATCATATTATATATGATTACATGCAGTGTGCTGGCATTTACATACAGCGGCTGTCACCTGATCATTAACTTGAATGGGTGACAGCTGCTGCAAGTAAACAGCACATTAGGGATTCCTGCTCCAGGACAATGCAAATTCCTGATGCAGGAATCGCTAATTGCACCTAAACTTACAGGTGTGAATGGGGCCTAATACACACACAGAAATTCAACCCCCTCCCCACACACATACCCAGAAATACATACACAATAATACACTCCATCCACACACACATAAAATAAAAGAAACATTTTTGCTTACAGTTGATGGTTGATCAGTAAGGTCTGCATCTTTGGCTGGTGCAGACCTTACCAATCCTTCCTTTTCGTTCGGCAATTAGTGAAAGCTGTCAGAGCGCCGGCCTAAAGGAACTACTTAGTGCTGGCACCACCAGGAGCAGTCTGCATATGACAAAGTTGCAGACGGTGTAGCTGTTCCCCCAAGTCAGGTAAGCGGTTTGTGAATGTGCACCTGACTTTGTCAGCTGGCTGCGGGCCACATGGTACCGGTTTGCGGGCCGGTATTTTGAGACCCCTGATGTATACTTTCCAAAAAGTACAACACTAAAAAGAGAAATATTGCAAAACCCTGTGATGCTCCCTTTGGAAAACTTGCCATTAGCCAGTCAGCAAAGTGGTTGCCCTGCTGTCACTGGCCCTCTGTCTATGTAAATACATGTAAGAATGGTGGGTTCGTGGCAGGATTGGTAGCTTTTTATCTATAAAAATCTGAAGTTTGCAAATTCCTCATTGTAAAGCACTGGCAACAGTCAACTGCGTTGTAAAGGATTAATTTCCTTCTAACATATTCACCATATGCTCAATGTTTTCATTTAGAAAGAAAAGAATCTCTCTGATCCAGACTCAGCCAGATGGTTCATCTACTCATGCCTTTAGGGAAGAAACTCACGATAGATGACAAATAACGTAAGGTTTTTGTGAATCTGAGACAGTAAGTAATGTAATGTAAGGCAAATGTAAGGCAAAACAGATCAGTTGTTTGTGCTGTTACAGTTGGCTTACTGCCCTTATAGTTATACAAAACTGTGTTCAAATTTATGAAGCAGATCAGCCCTGACACTGTGAACTGAGTCATAGAACACGTCAGGATCACAATAATTACACTACACCATGCTAAAATAAACTTCCACATTCATTTGAAATATCAAATTGGTGCAGAAACCAGTTATTTTGTGTTCTTTTCAACATATTAGTTACCTTTCTTACTTATGTCTTACCTCATAATAAAGACCACAGAAGCTGGCTAAAAGCTTGTGTTATGTTATATAACCAAGTAGTAAGGTACCAGTTTGTGTTGCCATGCAGAATATGAAACTGTATAATAATTAGGGATGCACCGATATTAGTATCGGTATCGGATAGCGATACCGGGTTTTTGGGTGAGTACTCCTACTCGGCCAAATGCTCCCGATGCTTATCCCAATACAGGAACTTCAGGTATCAGAAAGCCCAGCGGCGAGTCATTACACGCCACAAAGCTTCTTGATTGGTTGGGAAGCTGGCCAATCGTAAAGCCAGGAGTCAAGTAATTACCCGCCCCCCAGCTTCCTGATTGGCCAGAAAGCTGGCTCCATGCTTCCCCTATTAATAGAAACAAAATGTTCAGACCTCCAGCACCAGTGGTACTCAAACCCACCCATGTCTCACCACACATATAGGAAACATTGTCCCAATTGTATTGTACTACATAATTAAATATGGCAAACAAAATATGACAAACATGACATAAGCACCCCTTCCTAAAAACATTTAAAAACATCCCCAGCATGCCTGTGGACCCATTATGTACCATCCAATAATTACTATTATTTCCAGGATGCTATATAACCTGATGCTGCAAATAATATCTCTAGGAATATAATTTGTTTGCAAATTGGGAAAGACTTGAAGTCCTATTGAAAAAGGTGAAACAACTGATGTGTATGCCAATTTGGATTGTAGAGCATATTGTAGGACTAAAAGAGTTGTAAATCCAGGAAACGGTCACTTCCTGGTAGTCAGGTGATCTGTGTCCTTCCTTTTATTCACAATGAAGCACAAACAAGTCGATTTTATATACCTATATAACTTTTAAAACAATATTCCCAGTCTGCATCTCTATCGGATGCAGACCGCATAGCTGCTCCTGGCGGTGTGGGCACTCAGTAGTTCCTTTCGGATGGCGCAAACAAGTCGATTTGATATATCTATATAACGTTTAAAACAATATTGTCGACTGTGGGTGCATATATGGAGGTAAGGATGAAAATTAAACCCTTGCACTATTTAAAATTCTTATATTCCACTTTTCAAAAATCTACTTATTACATAATAAGCAAACTCTTAATCAAACCAAATGTATTCATACCAAAATATTTTGGGTAAAAAAAAATGTTTACAAAAAGCATCCAAAGTTTTCCATCTAATTTATTCCAGGGTGCTGGAATGCCTTTAAAGAATAGATCCATCTGCTCTCATGCTGCAATATTCATTTATCCCAATCACTGTAACATACTTGCCTTGACTCCACCCCCTTGCTTACAACATCACAACTCTCCTCCTTCCTTGCTGATTTAAACCACACGGTTTACTTGTCCTGTGTTTGCACAACAAATGAAGACGCTGGACATAGAAACTCTGCCTCCATGTGCTTAGTCAATATCCCTGCTACTGCTGAACCTCCACCTACCCTGCTACTAACCCTGAGTGAGCATTACACCTTCCATACCACCTGTGGATCCTTTGTTCCACCAACTCTTCCCTATTGACTGGATGTGCCACACACCTCATTGCTATGTTCACCTGCATGCTGCTCCAGATCTCTCCAGTTGCCATTAGCAACCACCTGCTGCACAGCCTCCAGGACTTTCAGCTAAGCACTACTACTGGGATTCATCCAGGATTTCCCTACCTGCTCAAGACACTACACACCTGAGCCTACTGACTGCAAGTATCACCTTATTCAATACCAAATACAATGAACATTAATTGTTTCACAAAGTGTAAAGTTTTGTTTCACTAAAACTTTCTCTATTCATTCATTGACGGAGTATTCCATAGTGTCAGAAAGCCAGAGCCAGAGTTCGAGTGTCGCCGTCTGCGCATGCGCAGGCGCCTGTTGCGGACCATAGAACCGCAATAGGAGCGGCGTCTTTGCGTGGACGTGCACGCGTACGTGTGCGTTATGCGCGTGATTGTGTGCACAGGCATGCGCCAACGTGTCATTTGAACAATTAGTGCCAATTGGGCTATAAAGGCTGTGTTCAGCTATCCTCCTATGCTGTCAGATCGTCAGCTTCCTGTGTTCTGTGTTCCTGTATTTTCTGTATCCTGATTACCCGTTACTGACCCGGCTTGGACTACCCTCTGTTGTTGCTTGCTCCCTGAAGACCCCGGCTTGTTTTTGACCTTGATTCTGCCTCACCCCTTGTACTACGTTGCTAGCTCGTTGATGACCTTGGCCTGCTTGACGATCCTTCTGCCTTGTGTGTTCTGCTTCCAGCTTCCTCAGCTCATCTGATCTAGAGCCTTCTTGCTCTTCTTCGGTGCATCCACATCCTGCTTCCTGCCCGGATCTACGCACTTCATCTCATCTCGCAGACGCAACAGGCTAACCAGCCTCTGGCACCCTTGCCCCTCTGTGCTCCGGCGCCCCTGTAACCAATCCAGGTGCTCTGGGACCGAAGCTGTGAGAGAGGCTGCCCTCGTCAACTCAGACTCCCCCAAGGTACGCGACACATAGTCCGAAATCTGTATTTACGAATTCCATATTCCGAATTCCGTACTCCAAATTCCGTATTCCACATTGCATATATACGAATTCCGTACTCCAAATTCTGTATTCCAAATTCCATATTCCGAACTCTGTATTCCCAATTCCGTTTTCTGAATGCCAAATTTCGTATTCTGAATTCCGTATTCCAAATTTCGTATTTCGAATTCCGAATTTCGCATTCTAAAATCCATATTCTAAATTCCAAATTCCGTATTCTGAATTCCATATTCTGAATTCTGTATTCCAAATCCCATATTCCAAATAACAAATTCCGCACTCCAAATTCCATATTCCGAATTCCGTCTTCCGAATTCCATCTTCCGTATTCCAAAATCCATATTCCAAATTCCGTATTCCGAATTCCATATTCCAAAATCCATATTCTGAATTCCACATTCCGTATTCTGAATTCCAAATTCTGTGTTCCGAATTCCGCATTCCATCTTTCATATTCAGTATTCCGAATTCCTTATTCTGAATTCCGCATTCCCAATTCAAAATTCCGTATTCCGAATTTTTAATTCCTGATTCCGAATTCCAAATTCCATATTCCCAATTTTGAATTCTGTATTCCAAATTCCATATTCCAAAATCTGCATTCCGAATTCCAAATTCCGTACTCTGAATTCCCAATTCCATATTCTGAATTCCAATTTCCGTATTCTGAATTCCAAAATCCATATTCTGAATTCTGTATTCCAAATTACGAATTCCAAATCCCATATTCCAAATAACAAATTCCGAATTCCGTCTTCCGAATTCCATCTTCCATATTCCGTATTCCAAATTCCGCATTTCAAATTCCATATTCTGTATTCTGAATTCTGTATTCCGAATTCCATATTCCAAATTCCATATTCTGAATTCCAAATTCCATATTCTGAATTCCAAATTCCGTATTCTGAATTCCGTATTCCAAATTCCGAATTTTGTATTCCAAATTCCGTATTCCATATTACATACCCCAAATTCCATATTCCGAATTCTGTATTCCTAATTCCGTATTCCATGTTCCGTACTCCAAATTCCGAATTCCATATTTCGAATTCCGAATTTCGCATTCTAAAATCCATTTTCTAAATTCCAAATTCCGTATTCTGAATTCCATATTCTGAATTCTGTATTCCAAATCCCATATTCCAAATAACAAATTCCGCACTCCAAACTCCATATTCCGAATTCCATATTCCGTATTCCATATTCCGTATTCCAAATTCCGCATTTCAAAATCCATATTCCAAATTCCGTATTCTGTATTCCGAATTCCATATTCCAAAATCCATATTCTGAATTCCACATTCCGTATTCCAAATTCTGTGTTCCTAATTCCGCATTCCATCTTTCCGTATTCCCAATTCAAAATTCCGTATTCCGAATTATTAATTCCTGATTCCGAATTCCATATTCCCAATTTTAAATTCTGTATTCAAAATTCCGTATTCCAAATTCTGAAATCTGTATTCCCAATTCCAAATTCCGTACTCTGAATTCCTAATTCCATATTCCATATTCTGAATTCCAATTTCCGTATTCTGAATTCCAAAACCCATATTCTGAATTCCAAATTCCGTATTCCACATTCCAAATTACATATTCCGAATTCCGTACCCCAAATTCCGTATTACAAATTCCGTATTCCGAATTCCTGATTCCGAATTCTGTATTCCAAATTCCATATTCCCAATTTCGAATTCCATATTCCGAATTCCGTATTCCATATTCCGAATTCTGTATTCCAAATTCTCAATTCCGTATTCTGAATGCTGTATTCCGAATTCCGTACTCCAAATTCCGTATTCCAAATTCCGTATTCTGAATTCCGTATTCCATATTCCGAATTCTGTATTCCAAATTCCGTATTCCATATTCCGTATTCCATATTCCGTACTCCAAATTCCGTATTCCATATTCCGTATTCCAAATTCTGAATTCCATATTTAGAATTCTAAAATCCATATTCTAAATTCCAAATTCCGTATTCTGAATTCCATATTCTGAATTCTGTATTCCAAATTACGAATTCCAAATCCCATATTCCAAATAACGAATTCCGTCTTCCGAATTCCATCTTCCATATTCCGTATTCCATACTCCGTATTCCAAATTCCGAATTTCAAATTCCACATTCCGTATTCTGAATTCCAAATTCTGTGTTCCGAATTCCATATTCCATCTTTCATATTCCGTATTCCAAATTCCTTATTCTGAATTCCGTATTCCATATTCCGTATTCCAAATTCCGAATTCTAAATTCCATATTCCGAATTTCATATACCAGATTCTGTATTCCAAATTTCGAATTCCGTATTCCTAATTCCGTTTTCCAAATTCCAAATTCGGTATTCAAAATTCAAAAGTTTGAAATTCTGTATTCCAAATTCCGTATTCTCTTTTCTGAATTCCAAATCCGTATTCCGAATTCCGTATTCTGAATTCTGTTTTCCAATTTCCAAAATTCTAAATCCATATTCTAAATTTCATATTCCGAATTCCAGATTCTGTATTCCAAATTCCGAATTCCATATTCAAAATTCCGTTTTCCAAATTCCGTACTCCGAATTCTGTATTCCAAATTCCATATTCTGAATTCTATTTCCCGAATTCTGAATTTCAAATCTGTATTCCGAATCCCCTATTCCAAAATTCATATTCCGTATTTGGAATTCTGTATTCCGAAATTCAAATTTCCGTATTCTGAATTCCAAATTCCGTATTCTGAATTCTAAATTCCGTATTCTGAATTCCAAATTCTGTATTCCAAATTCCGAATTCCGTATTTCAAATCCCCTATTCCGAATTCTATATTCCAAATTTCATATTCTGAATTCCGTATACTGGATTCCGAATTACAAATTTCAAATTCCATATTCCATATTTTGAATCCCAAATTCCATATTCTGAACTCCTAATTCCATATTCGGAATTCCATATTATGAACTTCCAATTCCATATACCAAATTCCATATTCTGTATTCCAAATTACATTTTGCAAATTAAATTTTCCTGAATTCCAAACTCCATTTCCAGAATTCCTAATCCCATATTCTGAATTCCATATTCCAAATTCCTAATCCCATATTCTGAATTCTAAATTCCATATTCCAAATTCCATATTCTGAATACCGAATTCCATATTCCAAACTTTGTATTCTATATTATGAATTCCCAACTCCATATTCTGAATTCCATATTTTGAATTCCATATTCTGAAATCCAAATTCCATATTCCGAATTCCAAATTTCAAATTCTGAATTCCATACTTTGAATTCAATATTCCATATTATGAATTCTGAATTCCATATTATGAATTCTATATTCCAAATTTAATTTGACAAATTCCAAAATCCATATTCTGTATTTCCAATTCTGTATTCCGAATTCCATCTTCCAAATTCCGTATTGGTTTGGAAAATTCTCTTGTGTTGTGTGCACAAATCCCCGCTGCGCAAAAAGGTACACTTTCGGCATCAAAATGCGTCAAGCACAAATAATTGCCTTGCGCTTAAAAGCATGTTGCATTAAGCTCTTTGGTATAATGAAATTAAGTACTTCAGTTGCGCCAGGTCAGACAAGATGCTTCTTCAAGCTGGAGTCTCAGTGTGTAAGTGTGTCTTGACCACGAGGCTCCTTTGTTTGTTAAGAGGCCAAAAGGATAACGCCCAGTGGGAGGTTTTCATACTGACGGTTTTACCTCTGGACCCGATTCAACCCAAGTACGCTCTGCTAAAGCGTCCCCCGGTTAAATCCGACACAGGGAGACAGATGACAATCTATAGAACACACACACACACCCTAATATAAAATGTCCACATAAGTTCATATAAGGAAATGTCCACAACAGTATTCCGTATTCTGAATTCCAAATTCCATATTCCAAATTTTGCATTCCGAATTCCATGTTCTGAATTCCATATTCCGAATTCTGTATTCCAAATTTCCGTATTCCCAATTCCATATTCTGAATTCCAAATTCCGTTTTCTGAATTCAAAAATTCAGTTTTCTGAATTCCAAATTCCGTATTCTGAATTCCAAATTCCGTATTCTGAATTCCAAATTCCATATTCCATCTTCCAAAATTCCATTTTCCAAATTCCGTATTCTGAATTCAAAATTCTGTATTCCGAATTCCCAATTCCGTATTCCGAATTCAGTATTCCCAATTCTTTATTCCGATTCTGTATTCCCAATTCCGTATTCTGAATTCCAAATTTCGTATTCGATATTCCAAATTCCGTATTCCAAATTTCGTATTCCAAATTCTGTATTCCAAATTCCATGTTCAGAAATTCCGAATTTCAGATTCCAAATTTCGTATTCCAAATTCCGTATTCCAAATTCTATTTTCCAATTTCCAATTTCCGTATTCCATATTGCGAATTCCAAAATCCATATTCTAAATTCTGAATTCCAAATTCCATATTCCGAATTCCAGATTCCAGATTACGTATTCCAAATTCCGTATTCCAAATTCCGTTTTCCAAATTCCAAATTCTGTACTCTGAATTCCATATTACTAATTCCATATTACGAATTCCTAATTCCGTATTCCAAATTCTGTATTCCAAATTCTATTTTCTGAATTTCGAATTCCAAATCCGTATTTCAAATTCCATATACTGAATTCCATATTCTGAACGTCCAATTCCATATTCCGAATTCCAAATTCCATTTCCCGAATTCCATATCCTGAATTCCATATCCCGAATTCCATATTCTGAATTCCAAATTCCATATTCCATATTCTGAATTCCAAATTCCATATTCCATATTCTGAATTCCATATTCCGAATTTCTAATCCCATATTCTGAATTCCGAATTCCATATTCCAAATTCCATATGCCAAATTCCATATTCTAAATTCCAAATTCCACATTCCGAACTTTGTATTCCATATTATGAATTCCGAATTCCATATTTCGATTTCCATATTCTGAAATCCAAATGCCATATTCCAAATTCCATATTTCAAATTCTGAATTCCATATTCCGAACTTTGAATTCAATATTCCATATTATGAATTCCATATTCTGAATGCTATATTCCAAATTTTGAATTCCGAAATTCCAAATTCCATATTCTGAATTCCAAATTCCATTTTATGAATTCCAAACTCCATATTCCAAATTCCATG
This sequence comes from Nanorana parkeri, assembly GCF_000935625.1. Taxonomy (NCBI): domain Eukaryota; kingdom Metazoa; phylum Chordata; class Amphibia; order Anura; family Dicroglossidae; genus Nanorana; species Nanorana parkeri. The sequence continues at coordinate 317,521 of NW_017307416.1, read as the reverse complement.
TTCTAATTTGAAAATTCCATATTACGAATGCTGAATTCTATATTCTGAATTCCTAATTCTATATTCTGAATTCCATTTTCCAAATTCCATATTCCAAATTCTATATTCCATATTCCGAATTCCAATTCCATATTCCATATTTTGAATTCTAAATTCCATTTTCCAAATTCCACATACTGAATTCCATATTCTATAGTCCAAATTCTAAATTCCATATTCCAAATTCCATATTCTGATTTGCAAATTCTATATTCTGATTTCCGTATACTGGATTCCGAATTACGAATTTCAAATTCCATATTCCAAATTCTATATTCCGAATTTTGAATCCCAAATTCCATATTCCAAATTCCGTTTTCCAAAATCCAAATTCTGTACTCCGAATTCCATGTTACTAATTCCATATTACGAATTCCTAATTCCATATTCCAAATTCTGTATTCCGAATTCTATTTTCTGAATTTTGAATTCCAAATCCGTATTTCAAATTCCATATACTGAATTCCATATTCTGAACGTCCAATTCCATATTCCGAATTCCAAATTCCATTTCCCGAATTCCATATCCCGAATTCCATATCCTGAATTCCATATTCTATAGTCCAAATTCTAAATTCCATATTCCAAATTCCATATTCTGATTTGCAAATTCTATATTCTGATTTCCGTATACTGGATTCCGAATTACGAATTTCAAATTCCATATTCCAAATTCTATATTCCGAATTTTGAATACCAAATTCCATATTCTGAACTCTGAATTCCATATTCTGAATTCCATATTCTGAACTTCCAATTCCAAATTCCATATTCCGTATTCCAAATTCCATATTCCAAATTTCATATTCTGAATTCCAAATTCCATTTCCCGAATTCCATATCCCAAATTCCATTTGCTATATTCTGAATTCTAAATTCCATATTCCGAATTCTGAATTCCATATTCCAAATTCTGAATTACAAATTCCATATTTTATATTCCAAATTCCATATTCTTAATTCCATATTCTGAATACCTAGTGCAAAATTCCATATTCCGAATTCCATATTCCAAGTTCTATATTCCAAATTCTGAATTCCATGTTCCATATTCTGAATTATGAATTCCACATCTTTTTAATTCTATGTTCCGAATTCCATATTCCATATTCTGAATTCCATATTCCAAATTTCACATTCCATATTCAGAATTCCAAATTCTATATTCCGAATTCAAAATTCCATATTCCAAATTTCTAATTCCATATTCTGAATACCAAATTCCAAATTCAATATTCCAAGTTCCATATTCCAAATTCCAATTTTTTGGGATGTCCCTCCTAACATTACTTCCAGACCTAAAGGACTGTAAAACATATTTTTTTCCTTTGTCTAAAGTCACTATGCTGCAATGAAAATGAGTTCATAATGAAAATTCTTACATACTACTGCTAACGTGTATTTGGATTTAGTCCAAATCCAAATTCTGAAACAAATTGACTTTTGGACCCGTATCTCGAAAACCGATATAACGAAAAATCAGAAGAAAACTAAATTCTTGTCGGTGCTCATGTCCAGTAATGCCCAGCTATCCATGCCCTTTTTTTAGACAATATTTGCCTATTAGCTTTGAAAATAGGCAGAATTTAGTATCAAGATGTGTCCTCTATAGACATTGAAGGTTTCAAGAAGGATTCAATGAAAACCCACGCAATTCAAATATGTTCAGATTCACTCACCCCTCGATTTCTCACATATTTCAGCATCCTCTGCTGTATTTCTGTAAAATAAATAAATAAAAAATTGAACATGGAGAGTTGGGATCCCTCACAGATTTCACATGCAGGTAAAAAACTTCAGTGTAGACATCTCACCAACATCTTCTGAACTGACTGACCCTTTAATAGAATATCATGCAAGGTGCCGTATAAGAGCAATATGAATGAGATTTTCTTTTTTCAGGAATATCATATGATACTCCTTATTTACCATAAAATCATACATTTAGATATAAACCCTAACTGAATGGCATTTAGTTTATCAAATGTGCCTCATAAAAATGGCTTTTTAATTTTATTATAAAATACTATTTTACCTTTTTCCATCCTAGTTTTCATCTCAGAACTGCTGATCTTCTCCAGATGACACAGCCACCATCAGTGCCACATGTGACAAAGCAGCAATATCATTGGGAATATCAACTTTCATATCAGGATCACCACGTATTTGTATAATGAAAACTGAACTGGACTAAAGCAATGGTATCGTAAAAACTGTTTTTGCTTTCTATTTTTGTTGTTGCATCGCAATGCTGCTGATCTCTTGACGCTTCTTTCAGACACTTCCTGTCTGCATGTGCTTCCTCCAGCATTGGCTACAAATAATTGGTCAGGACTGGCTTTTTGACAGTTACAATCCTGAACCATGCCTGCCCAATTTGTGCTGCCTTGGCAATTTACAGTTTCAAATAGGGAAGCATGTCACGTGGTAACAATGCAGAATTAAAATTGGGAGAAGTGCATGAACAAGAACCATCATGGCAGGATCACCATGGATTATTTCATAAAACATGCAGATTTAAAGAGGTTGAAAATTCACATTGAAATGACATTAAGATGTTAAAGCTTATATGAAATTGTAGTTATTGAGTTTAGATATACTTTTAACACTATGGGGCTGATGTATAACCATTCCACCCTATATATAGCCGGGCAAATGTCTTTTCACACAGAAGTCCTGCCACTAGATGGAGCCGAGGAGCATAGGAAATTCTTATGCTCCTTGACTCCATCTACTGGCAGGAATGCTGTGTGAGCAGCATACACCGAGCTGTATGCTAGGCAGACCAGTTAAACAGTACATCAGAAACAGTACATCAGAAACAGTACATCAGAAACAGATTTGGAAAATCTTCTATTGTCCAATTGGCCTGGTCTGATGAGTCTCAATTTCTGCTGCAACATTCAGATGGTCAGGTCAGAATGTGGAGTAAACAACATGAAAGCATGCATCCATCCTACCTAGTATTAATGGTTCAGCCTGGTGGTGATGTAATGGTGTGGCGGATATTTTGTTGGCACACTTTGGGCCCCTTAGTTTCAATTGAGTTATGTTTGAATGCCACAGCTTTACAAAGCTAAAATCATCTCCAACTGTTTTCTTGAACATTACAATTAGTTCACTGTGCTCAGTGTAGAAGCATCCTTTGGATAAGTCAATAGATGAATAGTTTTTCCATACTGTAATTTTAAACAGGCTAGGAACAGCACTGCAAGTTTTATATCACTAGATTGTACCTCCCTTTAACCTCATCAAAATATCAACAGTGCTTTTGAATTTCAATAGTAAATATATTGTTTTCCTACAGTAGGTAATACTAACTTCTGGCCGCACTCACCGACTCCTATTGCTCACCATATTTCAGATGAACAATTAGTGCTTTGTTGATATATATATATATATATATGTATAGAACCAAATCCTCTCCTTTGTTTTTAATCAGACAATAAAATTGGGGTAGATTCCTTCCAACTCTGGCTTAGCTTTCCAAAAACACTATTCCTCCATCTTCCTTCCACCTTCTCTTGTGCCCAGAGAGAGAAAAAAAAGGCTCCCCATAATGTAGTATGTCAGAATAAATGTATTTAAAACGATTAAAATGCACTTACAATTAAAATAAGTCAATTGCACGTAGATTGTGTCCACTGAAGCTCCTGTCTCTATGATTGTAATGCTTGCATAGATCCGCCCACCTGATGCATTTTGTCACTATTGACTTCCCCTGAGGCGACCGTCACCTCAGAGGAAGTCAATAGCGACGAAATGCACAACATTGTTACCTTTGTGTATCCTTTGTGTATCCTAAAATAGTTAGTAGATAAAAAAACCTGGCACTCCTTATTTATAAATATTCTACAGAATGTAACATTAGATTAAGAAATCCTTTGATAGCAGAGGCTGATGTGAATGGCTCTGTTTATGATTATATAAGTAGATACATTCTCAGGAATGAAAGCATTAATAAAGTCTGAATTTCCATCCATAAAAGCCTTTCATATATCCCGCTGTCAGATTTAAATATGAATGTGGTTTAGAGTATATAGCGGAAGGATCTAAAATATAACCACACACATTTTTAGATGGTCATATCTGAAAGTATTGATGGGCTCGACGTTCAAGCCTAACATGAGTTCAACTCAAACATTGGCAGTTTGTGTGTTCTGCACAAGGCACTGTGCCTTGTGAGCCCTGATTGGCTAAAGCCTTGCACGATTTTGCCCAATCAGGGCACAGAGAACTGTAAGAGACATGATTGGGTGGGGCTAGCTGTCACTGCTAGCTCCATCTAATTGTTTATAAGTTGCCGGCATCTGTCAAAATACCATTCTGACATGCGTGTTCTTCGCAGCGATGGGATGGCGGTCGTCTGGGATTTTTTTAAATTATTCTTTCTATTTATTTTTGTTTTATTTTTTTGAGTCGTCATCGTCGTGGACAACGCTGGGCATCGTGATTGATGCTGGATTAAATTTGCGGATTCTTTGCGGATGACACCAAAATTGGGAGGGTAATATACACGGACTTAGACATTATAACATTACAGGAGGACCTGGATAAAATAGGGGAGTGGGCATTGATGTGGCAGATGAGGTTTTATGTCGATAAATGCAAAGTAATGCACTTTGGAATTAAAAATAAACAAATGGGTTATACAATTATGGGTATGCCGCTAGGGAAGTCAGAAATGGAGAAGGATTTGAGGGTCATTGTAGACCACAAACTGAAAGGTAGTTTGCAGTGCCAGGCTGCTGTAAACAAAGCTAGCAGGGTTTTGTCCTGTATTAAAAAGGGGATGTATTGCAGGGACAAGTCTATAATTGTGCCACTTTATAGATCATTGGTTCGACCTCATCTGGAGTACACGGTCCAGTTCTGGTCACCAGTACTAAGAAAAGATGTCCTTGAGTTGGAAAAAGTCCAGCGGAGGGCAACCAAACCAATTAGGGGTATGGAGGACCAGAGCTACGAGACAAGGCTTTCTACATTTAAACATGTTCACATTGGAGGTGAGGAGATTAAGGGGGGATATGATCTCCATGTACAAAATGTTCAATGGTGGTAGCAACATTAGCGATAAACTGTTTAAAATTAACTCCATTACAAAAACTAGAGGCCACCACCTAAAATTAGTGGAAAAAAAATTCCAGCACAAGGGGCGAAGGGGGTTCTTAAGTAAGATCAGTTAGGGTCTGGAACTCACTGCCACAGGCGGTGATTTCAGCAAATAATGTGGAATTGTTCAAGAAACTTTTGGACGATTTCTTAAGGGACCGCAATATACAGGGGTACAGGTACTCCTAGAATGAGATCCTAATAGGTTGGACTTGATGGACTAATGTCTTTATTCAACCTCAAATACTATGTAACTATGTAAATTGGTGGATCCCCTTTAAAAAAAAAAAGACTTACAAAAAACATGTATTTTTTTTCAAATAAAGTATTTTTTCAAAAGTGTGGCCTCTTTTATTTAACCCTTTTGTGAATGAGTAGGGGTACAAGGGTCTGGTTGGGAATTTTAGGGGGGACCCCACGTTTTCCCCCTCCATTTGTGGGGGTGGGGTTCCTCCTTAAAAGTCCTTCCAGACCTTAATGACCTGGTATGACTTTAGGGGGGAACCCCACACACTTTTTTTAAATTTATTTTTTACATGGGGTCCTTCCTAAAATACCTACCAGACCTTAGGGTCTGGTATGACTTTTGGGGGGAACCCCATATTTTTTTAAAATGGGGTCCCTCCTAACATTCCTACCAGACTTAAAGGAAGAATTAGAAATGTAAATTTTGCTGCAGCAGGTTCTATGCATCGTACAGATGTGCCACTTTACAGGCAATTTAAGGGGACAGATATATTTTAAACAGTTGATCGTGCATGATAATAGCTGTAGGAATGGCCCCTTGTAATCTGCATCAGTAGACGTGTGTGACAGTGTGAAAATGTCAGAGCACAGTTGAGACACAGGAACTGAGCACTGCCATACATTAACAGGAAGAGCCTGAACTTGGACCTCCATGGTGGGATCAAAAGATGTAATGAAAACGAAAGCTGCATAGTTAAAAACTTTAAAAATAACTTTTGGAAAGATATTAATATACTAAAGTGTATATGAGATTTTAGAGTTTATATTAACATATGATTTAAAGTGTATCTTAACCTAAAAACAAGTATGTAATGTATCGCAGCTTGTCAGACCTTATATGTGGTGTTTTTTTCAGGCTAAGAACGTTTTGAGCAAGTACCTAAAATACCTGTTAATCTTGCCAGCAATTCAGTGTCCATGTCACATATATTTCTTGTAAAAACTAAAAGTTCTATAATATGGAGATAAACAAGGGTACACATATTTAAACAATGCATCAATCATGGCTTTTCATAGATAGAAATGAGAGTAGACTTTTAAGTTGCAATGTATTAAGTTTTTTGTTTTCAGTTTAGATTCACTTTAAAGGAAGAGCAATCTTTTTGAAGATGCTGGTTGCCCGAGTGCCATGTTGATCTATTGATTTCAATACTTTCTGAGTCATTCACCCTTGATTAAGATGCCGAACAGGAGCCTGATTTTACTAGCAATAGAGCCAGAAATAGTCAGCAGCTAGCAATTTTAGGGAAAGGTCAGTAAGATAGGGTAAGGTCAGTATGGTATGGTACTCTAGTGACTCTTTGGTGCACTATTTAACAGCTACAATGATAAGGGATAAATGGATAGTGTGATTATCTCACCATAATATTAGATTAACGGTTAAACTGGAAACTTTGGGTCCTGTGTGAAATATCAAGTCTAGTGCATGACCTTTTGTCATCAACAGCTATGGGAACTTCTCCCAGTTAATCACAGTGTAGCAAGCTGTGTGAAACTGTTATCTATGCGTGCATTAAAATCCACAAGACGATCCACCTTGAGTGTTCCAGATTTACTGGGGGACAAAATCTACGCTCTTTCCTTCAGGAAGATTGAGATATGAAACACCGCAGAATTCATATAACAAAGTATGGGAAAGAGAGCTAAGATGGAGGCATTTATTTCTTTTAATGTAACAGATGTGCTGTAATTTAACTCCTTAGGGACAAAGGCCATTTTCTAATTTTTTGCACTCATGTTATAATCCACATTTTAGGCCCTGAAAATTACTTAAGCCCCCAAACATTATATATTTTCTGAAAGCCTAGACCCTATAGAAAACAATGATGGCAGTTGCAAATTTTTATGTTGCACGGCATTAGCACAACTTATTATCAAACCCAAACGTTTTGGGGAAAAATGCAGTTAAGTTAAAATACGTGCCCCAAAACACTGTATAAAACATTTTTTTTATATAAAAGATGAGGTTACAACGAGTAAATTGATACTCAACATACCAAGGTTAAAAATGGTGTGCCTCCGTGAAACTGCGACAGATTTCAGTACCCCAAAAAGTCCATAGACGACAATTTAAAAGCCCCTACAGGTCATTAGTTTAGAGATATGCATTCTCACTCTGGCGTGTGCAGCAATACCCAACATGTGTGGCGCAATTGTCATTTTCATATGCAGGCGCACCCGACGCATGTTTATGCAACGACGTGCATGCTCGCTGGGGTAAAAGACTTTAAATTTTTTTTTATTATTTTTACATTTAATTTATTTAATATTATTTTTAAAACTGTTTTTTTTACTTTAACATTAATTGCCATCACATGGGGGGCTTACAAGTCCTAGTATCACCTTTACACCTTACACCTCTAAATAAGCTATTGAAGTGCAAATCTTACTTCAACGGCTTATTGCTGGGCTTTAGGAGCCGAGCAATGGCAGCTATAGAACCAGAAGTGATGCAATACGCGTCACTCCCAGTTCCATAGAACGGGGAGGAGATCAATGAAATGATATTTCCTAATCCGATCTTCTTCTTTCCTGACGTTTTCATCTGTCCCTCCAGCGCTGCTGACTCCTCTGTCCTTGGTGGCACTTCCTGTCCCACAGTGTCTGCATGCGGAGGCACGCCGTCCATATACTTACCTTGTCTCCCGGCCTTTTTTGAAATCGACCTTAGAATTTATTGGACTAGGACCTCAAATGCAAAAATGGATACATGTTCTGTACTCTAAGCCAACTGCAGCAGTCCGTGCTAATGCAGGGATATCAGATTTTTTTCTACGTCACTTCCAGGTGGCCGCTGTCAGAATTAGAAAAGAAGAAAATAAAAAAACAGCAGATAGCAGGGGAAGCATTAGCTCCCATGCTATCTGCTGATTCCCCTGCTATCTGTTTTTTTTAATTCTGACAGCGGCAGCCATCAGAATAAAAACATAGTATTACATAGTATTTGAGGTTGAATAAAGACATATGTCCATCAAGTCCAACCTATAGTGTGCATGTGTATGGCCCTACTGATGTGTGAGTATGTATAGGTCCCTGTGTGATCTCATTCTTAAGAGTACCTGTACCCCTGTATATTGCGGTCCCTGAGGAAATCGTCCTATCGAATGATTCCACACTCTTAGCTGAAATCACAGCATGTGGCAGCGATTTCCAGACCCTGACTGATCTAACTGAGAAGAAACCCCTTTGCCCCTTGTGCTGAAATTTTTTCTCCACCAATTTTAGGTGGTGGCCTCTAGTCCTTGTCAAAAAACAAAACAACAGATAGCAGGGGAATGAATAGTTAGGGTGCTAATGGACATTTCAAATTCCAATAGCAGACTGGCTATTGCACACGTTCAATGCTGCTGTCAAAAAGCAGAGGTGAACCTGAAGTTATCCTTCAAATCCTCCTCTGCTGATTGACAGCAGCATTGGGTTGGTACAATAGCCAGCCTGCTATTGGCTATTGCAATTTGAAATGACCAATTGCAGCCTAGCTATTCATTCCTCTGCTATCTGTTGTTTTTTTTATTCTGACGGTGGCCGGCGACCGCTGTCAGAATAATAATAAAAAATAATAGACATGTGCACTGCCAAAAAATTTGTTTAGTTTTGTTTCGTTTTAAGTTCGGATTTGTGTTATTTCGTTTTTCGGGATTCGGGTGTGAAAGTCAATTCGGATTCGGACGCAATTCGGTAGCGGTAGTTCGAACGTTCGTTTAGTTTTCTGTTCTTATTCGTTTCTTATTCGTTTCGTTCGTTCTGGCAGGGCAGGAAAGAGGGGGGACAAGCAAGCACCCCCCCTGCCATGCAAGGCCACATGCCCTCTGCACTGGGAGGGTGCTTTTCCAGGGTCCCCCCTAGAAAAGCACCTTATCCCCGTCACTATCAGCTAAAGGGGCACCTAGATCCGGCCCTCCCTTTGGGAATGAGTATGGGGTACTCCCTACTCATAACCCCTACTCATTCACTAAAGGATTAATTAAAAATAAACACACCAGACTTTTGAAAAAAAATCCTTTAATTGAAAAAAAAACACAACAAAGATTCTTGACAATTCCTTTATTAAAAATTGAGTCCTCCTGCAAGGTTAGAATGAAGGTTGGATTTCATGATTCATAGGTTTCGAGATAGAGGTACCCTGGTGGCCTCTTGAATAACGAGTTTTATTGATCAGTCAAGCCAATGCAACACCTGACTAAAGAGTTTTGAATTAAGTATAACTTCTGTGTCTCAGATTCAAGCAAAACAGGTTATTTTTTCAGTTTTGAAATATACTGGTAAGGTTTGTGTTCTACCTACAAGAACACATTGGAGCTTAAGCATGTATATCATGTAATCCTCTATTGCTGGTTGCCATTCTCTATTGCTGAATTTCCATGGATTGAGTTACAGTTTTTCATAATTACAAAGAAACTGCCCTCAAATCATTTGTCTGTATTGTTTTAGAAAAAATGTCACATGTCCCTTTAAGAAAAAGTATTGATAATTGGGATCAGCAAGTACCTGAGGGAAAGTACTTGAACTTGGTCTTGAAAAATTTGTATCAGGACATTGCTAATATACTGTATACTGTATATAATCCATGATTATACAGCAATGGAGAATGGCAACCAGCAACAGAGAACTACAGATCTCATCAATCCATGATTCAACAGCAAATATACAGAGCTGTGTGCGGTTTCACCAGGGCTGTGTGTAGATCTCGCCAGGGCTGCGTTGCAGTGTCACCAGGGCTGCGTGGCGGTCTCACCAGGGCTGCATGCAGGTCTTACCAAGGCTGTGTGCGGATCTCACCAGGGTTGCATGTAGATCTCATCAAAGTTGCGTGCAGATCCTACCAGGGCTGCATTTGGGTCTCACCAGGACTGTGTTTGGGTTTCACCACGGCTCTGTAGGTGGGTGCCCCGCTGAATGGTTGGGTGCTGCGCTGAACAGGTAGGATACAGGCTTGTGCTGGGCTTTGGGGCTGTACAGGCTGGTGTGGGGCTGTCCTGTGCCAGCACCGGGAAGTAGAAGGAGACAATGTATGACAATAATGTCTATGTACACTGAGTGGCCAGATTATTATGACCACCCCATCAGTACTTCGTTGGGCCACGAGATGACTCCACGAGATGACTTCTTTGGGCCGCCTCATAATGCGAGGAATCTGACAATGCACTGTTGCCCTTCTGTTGTCTTGTACCAGTCTTGCCACTCTCCGTTCTGCCCTAACATTGACTAGTCACTGACGCCCACAATTCGCACGTTCAGACCCAGATTTTCGGCTGACAGTCCAGTCTTTAAACACAGCTGCTCTTGAACATTTAACGAATTCTGCTGTTTTGCTGATACTCGCTCCATGGCTCCGCGCCAACAATCATCCCACATTCAAAGGCTGTTAAATCGCGTTGTTTACCCATATCTTCAGAAACAAATCACTTCTACTGTCGTGGTAAACAACCTGCTTCCCTATTTATAATGGTCTGGCCCTCTAGCAACTTCAGCGCAAAATTATAGCTAATTTGCCTACAAACGTCAGGTGGTCATAATAAACTGGCCACTCAGTGTATAT
>NW_017307416.1:300548-306279 GCF_000935625.1 Nanorana parkeri | reverse complement strand
TGCACTGTTGCCCTTCTGTTGTCTTGTACCAGTCTTGCCACTCTCCGTTCTGCCCTAACATTGACTAGTCACTGACGCCCACAATTCGCACGTTCAGACCCAGATTTTCGGCTGACAGTCCAGTCTTTAAACACAGCTGCTCTTGAACATTTAACGAATTCTGCTGTTTTGCTGATACTCGCTCCATGGCTCCGCGCCAACAATCATCCCACATTCAAAGGCTGTTAAATCGCGTTGTTTACCCATATCTTCAGAAACAAATCACTTCTACTGTCGTGGTAAACAACCTGCTTCCCTATTTATAATGGTCTGGCCCTCTAGCAACTTCAGCGCAAAATTATAGCTAATTTGCCTACAAACGTCAGGTGGTCATAATAAACTGGCCACTCAGTGTATATGTTTGGTGCCTTCAAGACCCATAAATGCATGTATCTATCAAAATTTTATAGAGTAGGAGGTGTTTAGAAAGCCCCATGAGGGTAATTTTATTATTTTTATTTAATTTTTATTACCGCATTTAATTTTTTTCCAAACTTCTTCAGCATGATCCTTTACTTCAAATGAACCTCCAGCCAATGCTATTGCAGTTTTGAACATAGCGGGTAAGGCAGAGAACTTTTGTTTGATTTTTATTTCTGTCTGAGGTTTCACTGAGGGGATTGTAGCTCACTTTCTATCCCATCGGCAAAGTTGTGACCAGGAATGGAAATGTGGCAAAATTTCCAGTGTAGAAAAAATTACTGATTTAATTGCTTTCTCTGTTCAGGCTGTGATGTCGCCAGAGAGTGAAGGTGTGTTTTCTCAATCAAATAAGAATCCAAGGTTCTAACCCTCCCACTCTACAGGCAAAGCTTTCAAATACTGTATCAAATGATTTCACAACACAATGAAAGCAATTTGCATGTTAATGTATCTCTCCTGTGGATACTTCAGATACTGTGGGGTTGATTTACTAACCTTATAAACACACCACGAACATGTATACACCTCTGTAGTGTGTTCCCTTCCAGCATGATCTATGGGTGGAATCTAAACACCTTTGTAGTGTGTACACACCCAGCAGGTGTGTTGTGCAAAGCCCTGCATGAATTTGCAAGGTGATGTTGTGTAAATTAGCTCTATGTTGTGTTGCTTGCGTTGATGAATGCAGGAATGTAAATGCATGAGCTAACCATTTTTGTCTAAACTGTGAAGCAGTATTATATATGCATCATGTGCATGATTTTTCCATATATGGCATTAGTGGAAATATGCTTTTAGAGACTTTTTGGTTGATAAATACATTTTGCTGTGTAAAAATCACACGCACCTAGTGTGTGCGTGTATTTCGGTTAGTAAATCACCCTCTGTATGTCACAAGAACATAACTTATTCCACAGATTTTTTAATAGGGAGACATTCTGGAATGACCATAATGTAATGTAGTGCCTTGCTAAAAGTGACATTGAAGCTTACTTTTTTATTTGTATACACAGGAGCACCTGTGAGGGATTTAGATCCTGTGTTCTTTTTTTTACACCTTCAACTCCTCATTTTCTAGTGGGTTCCCGCGGCGCTCTCCCCCCAACCCCTGAACAGGTGCCGCCAGCAGCAGCAGCTATTCCTTACCGGAATTGATGTCCTGCAAGATGGAGGTGGGTGCTCGTAGTGACCACGGATGGTGCTGTGATATACATGTAGTTTTCAAAGTATGACAGTAACAGTGAATCTCGGTCTGAGCTGGTTGGACTTTCAGTTCCCATGGCAACTGACAGGTGTTCTCACTGCATAACGGCTGCGACATCAGTGCACGCTGTATGCGCAATGCTGACTGTATGTATGTTTTTGAATTTTCGTTTGGCAGGAGCACAATGTGACAGGATGCCAGGGGGAGGATCTACTTTCTTGTTTAACTATGTTTGTCTATTTACATGGTGTTAACCTTTGGTGGTTTGTCATTCTGAGCCTGATGAAGGGGATCTTGTGCGACCCCAAAAGCGCTTGCATTTGAATGGCAATTGTTTTTCAATAAATGGACTTTTGCAAAGATTCTGGTGTGCTGGTGACATCTTTTGAAAACTACCTGTTTATAACTGAATTACAGTTCATTTTAACAAAAGAAGAAACAGAATTGCTTTGTTTCATATTGATAGCGATATTTTATGGGGCCATCTTGTGGTCGCTTCAGGAAAAACTCCATGTATATACATACATTATACAGCACATATTCATTTATTTCCAAACACCCATTTTCTTTATTTATTTAAAAAGGTTATATCATAATATAATACCTTAAAAAAAGCAGTTAGTTAAGCAGAACTCCAGCCAAATGTAAAATAACTAGCACATTAAAGGGAAAAATGGCAAAACCAGCTTTTACTGCAATATTCACCTTAAGGGCTTAGTCACATCATATCCAGTGCGGTTCGAGCCTGGAACACACTGAATTGGATAGATCAAGCCGGGCAGTGTTCTGGGATGGATGGAGTTTTGTTGGTGCCATTCATGTCAACAACACGACCGCTCGCACCAGAAAGCGAGGTACAGGAATGCCCTATGTTATGATGCAATGCAATCGGAAAAAATAGAGCATGCAGCATTTTTTACGATTGTACTGCACCGGACCACTGACTCGAGCTTACTCAGTACACAGTCAAACTGTTGGCTTGCACTGCACCCAGTGTGCTTTCAGAGAAGGCATTTAGTGTAGCGGGCAGTTTTGCAATAGAAAAAAAAATCCACATGTCCCCTGAAACCGTTGACCAGCTTACCTTTATTAAAATGAACCAGTCTTGGGTCAGCAATGAGCTTATAGCATTACTATCTCCCTCGACCACTGCTGGCCTGCCACCAATGTCAGCTCTTTTCACCATTGCTGGCCTGCCACTATTACCAGCAACTTTTAAAGCTGAGAGCCTTACACCATAACCATCTGCTGCCAATGCTGCTGGCCGGCCACTAGTACCATCTGGCCTGCAACAATTACCATCCTGTGCTTCCTCTACTGCCCTATTCATCTGCTTCAGCGGTGCAAATGTGCCAAACATAACTGTTCCTCAACTGGGTCTCAGTTGCTAAGTTTGCAATTATTTCTGCAGGGTCGATCCTGCATTACACCTCAATGATTCCGCTGTATTCTGGTGATCAAACTCTATTAAGGTGCCACATGAGCTAGGTTGTCTATTCCACTACCCTGAAAAAACAGTAGTATTTCAGAGGTGCTGGCAAGAGACATAATTCATTTTAGGATTCCCCCAAAAAATGCTGTCATCTTAACCTAGATAGTAATAATTATTTCAAATACATTATAATAGAACTACATCTATTTCAATATGTTTTTATAGAGATTATATGTTCTAAGCCCGTTTTGTTGCCACAAAAGGAAAAATACAGGTTTATATCACATTCTGTGTATTACCAAATTAGAATTCTGATGTGATATAAATTTTTTATTTCAAAATTTTCAATTGTATGTAACTGTTAGTTCACCCACATTTTTGTTATTTAGGTAGTTAAAATATAGTTTTTCATTGTGTGCTGTTATTAGTCTGTTTTTTTTAAATGGTGATATGAGTGATTGTATCCCTGTGTTAGGCTGAAGGAAGGCTGTAGTCCTAGTGTATGGAATAACATCTTATGTTGGAAGTTACACATTTTTGCCACTGGATACCATAAGTTCTTTGGGTCACCAGTTTAATGAATTCCTGCATGAATGTGGCCATACACTAGTAGATTTTCGGTTGGAAATGTTCATTTCTGCCACGAACCCACATACGATTATAGCTCAAATACTAGAGGTGCACCGAAATGTATATTTTAAAACAGAAACTAAACCAAAATAAAACAATTGTCAGGCCGAAACCGATACCGAAAATGTTTTTTATTTTAATTTTTTCAAATTTTTAAAACATTTTTTTTAATAAACTTTTTAATGTTTTATATTTATTTTTATTTATTCATTTTTTATTAAATATTTTTTTATTTTACTTTTACGGGCTTCGGGGAAATATTAGGGGTCTAAACCCCTGATATTTCCCTTTTAAAATAGAAAGTGCCATTTTCGGCCGATATGTTTCGGCGGCCGATATATCGGTGCATCCCTATCGAATACCCCAAGCTCAAATGTCGATTTCAGAAATCATTCTTTAGCCATACTGATCAACCAATTTTTGAGGAATGACGAAAAAAATAATTTCCTTTTGCACATATGCTGTGTTCTTGCTGAGATTTTTGATGAACGAAAACCCTACTGATTCATTGATTTTCCTTCGGTCCGAAAACATTTTTTCCAACCTGAGCAATCCAATTCACAATATCAAAAATGAAAATCGGTGATGTACCATCAACTGTTTGATATTCATTCGATAAAATCTACTAGTCTATGGCCACCTTTTATTAGTCTTATGGCCACCTTTACACTTTAAGATCAGAAACCTCAGGTTTGCCCCACAGCTGGTGTGTAACACCAAAATGTTACATCACAGTAATAGAGGGCTGCAGTGTGTTAAAAGATGCAGTCAGGAAAGTTGGGAAAATGAGTTCAAGGCAGGGTAGACAACCAAGAGACAAACAATACATTTTAGAAGACAGGTTATGGTTGTAAGAAAAATTGCACAGGTTGTCACAGATCAAGCACCCAAGAGCCACAAAGGACAGGGGGGGATATTTTTGCTTTGGCATTTTCTTACTCTACTAAGCAGATTTTTTTTTCCTGCTTGGAGTGTCCTAGGTGTTTGAGATGCAGTGTTCATATACTCCAGCAGATGGCATGGGAATGTCCCTAAGAACACTGCACTTTACCAACAGCAGAGCTGCTGGAAACATAGAAAAGAGGACAGAGTTTCCTTACACTTCCCATTACTATTTTGGATGCTGTCAGCTTGGCATGTTTTTCTCTAATTTATGTATTTGATTTTAATTATTAAAAAACACAGATGGATCATTTGTGTGCCTAACACACACACACATCCACTATTTTGCAAATGCTGTTTCTTGTCGGACTACATGAACTAATACATATAGCAATGCAGAATACTTCTATTTGCATGTTAAAATTGTAAATTAAACATTTGCCATTAACCACTTTTTTTTTGGGATAGCCACATTCTGTATATCTATTTATATATTATAATTATATGATCACCATACCTTGGGCAGCTGTATACCTGTAAAAGCCCTGCAATCTTACCCTGCAATCTTTTGCACATTTGGCATATGCTTCCTTACACTGAGGTTTTCTTTAGACCTACAGCAGCAGTGGATGGAATATTGTCTGAAAGCGTACAATACAGTTATATTCAGCCATTTTATTTGTGTATCCTATTTTATAGCACCATGTAGCAAAGTATCTTGTATGTAAAATCAAAGAGAACCCAGTGATGATTTTACATACTAATAAACGAATAAATAACATGCAGTTCTTAACATGAAAATGTCACTGTTCAAGATTTATTATTGTAAGCAATTTAGAAGAAAATTGCTCAAGATTCAGTTATGTTGTAGTTACCTTGATAGGACCTGAAGCCGCCTAAAGTACTTAATAGTTTTCTTCTGTGCATCTTTGTGTTCATGTGCATGTTTTATACTAGATATTTCTATAAAGTGTTCAGAAGTTCTTTTGATCTATGGCAGTTTCCTGGATTACAATTGTAGAGATATGACCCTTTGTACATCAGAGGTGAGGCTAAGTAAGCTGTAGCACCTAAGTGAGATAGCTTTATATACATTATTGTTTTTCCACTGTCCTACATCT
>NW_017307416.1:278642-300524 GCF_000935625.1 Nanorana parkeri | reverse complement strand
CTGCGGTTGCTTTTCCTTTTCTACAAATCATTGTGCTTTTAAATAAAGACAATTTCGAGTGAATTAATTTAATTGAACTGACATTATAATCTGAAGGGGCAAAAGAAATTCATAAATGTTTGGCAATTCAGGTCAAAGGATTAGCATTAGTATTTTGCCACCTCAGTAGGCTCCCACATAGTTACTTGTAAAGGTTCCAATGCTCCCTTGTTAATGTCAAACAGAAGGAATATGTTTGAAACAGCCTTCTTATGAAAGCATTAAAATGCACAGGAGTTGCTTTTCCTTTTGTACAAACCATGGTGCAGCGTTGCTGTACTGCAACATTACAAAGCATTGCCTAGGGGCAGTGTCAGTACTTAAAAAGGAAACATCGTGGTGGGTTAGTTATTTTTTTTAATGACTGGTGAATTATAAAGAAAGTGAGCACTATTCCACACACATTTGTTGCCATTATGAGAGGTCACTCCAGATTTTTCTCCCATACACCAAGCAAGAAAGTATTAGTTAATGACACTGTTATCAAATTCAAACTCAAAATTTACATATTGTATATATTTATGTTTTTGTTGAATACAGGAATCTCTTATTGTTTTGCTAGAAACGTGTTGTTCTTCTTCCAAAACTGAGCTATTCTCGTAAAACAAGTGCACCATGTTTTCTATATATAGTATTATATACACTGTTGATTTGAAAACGCAGTACAGATTTTTTTCTTTTACATCAACACTGACCTCAGTTTCTGTGAATTAAAGCATTTTCATAAAATAGAAGGTCTGCTTTACTGCACTGCCTCCTAAAAAGATGGAAGCTTAAAACTCCAGCCCATTGCAGGAATCCAATCTCATGGGATTTTGAGTGCTCTGCTTTTCCAAGAGGCAGTGTTGAGTCTCTACAACACTGTTGAACGCTGGAAAGCCTTACAGGTTTGTGGGAGGAGAGTTGTTCTTCTAACAAAGATATGCAGTTGTAAAGAAAGTGCCCTCTATACCTCATCTTAATTTAAGGATTTTCAGGGTGTCCATCAGTGAATTTCAATATTGTGTTCAAATACAAATGCACTGCTTTATACCAACTCCTTTGTCTTAGGTTTATTATTTTCGAGCTTTAAGAAGGCAGAAGCAGCGGGAAATGGAGATTGTTTAAATTAAGTTGAGGCCACCTCTAAAGCAGCTTCTAATTGTTTAAGATGGTGGGAACGTTCTTTCTTACATTGACTAGTGACACAAATCAAATGTCCCCTAATGACAGTCTTGTAGGCTGTCATTATGTGACAGGGGAAGATGCAGTATGTTCATTAGGGAGGAAATATTCCAGTGTCAATCAGAGAGCAGAGGTACCAAATCAGAAGGAGGAAGTGGAGTTAATGATCACAAGGTTCATACACAGGAAATTAGGATACTGGAACAGAGTACAGGGCACACAGGGACTAGCTGAAGACCATTCAGCAACTCAGTCATGGCTCCTTGTCAGTTTATAAAGAATAGTGCGCACGGCAATGAGCGCGCACAGGCATGCTAACGAGTGTGCCTCCGTACGCCTCCGTACGCTCACGTGTGTGCGCTTTTGTGAATAAACGTTCCCGTACACGTGCGTCCAAGTGCTAAAGCGCATTTAGCAGGACCTTTCAGCAATGGGTTGCATGCTTGTGTGCGTGCACACCTTTTTTGGGCATGTTTTTGGGCAGGAATCAATCTGCAGGTAAGTCTCTTACAGACATGCTGCAACAAACAACTTTTTCTTCAGAACAGAAACACGTAAGAATCTGAAAAAAAGGTTTTTAAAATCCTTGCAATGGACATTGATCACCCAGAGAGGATTGATTTTTCTGCAACAAAACTGCAATTACCCTTTAAGTGGGTCTCAGTCCATAGAAGCTGGCTGATCGAAAGTCAACATGAAACTTAAGTTGAAATGGTCAGAATTTAAACATTTAAGGAACGCCTTAAGTAGAGATTTGGTATAGATTAGAGTAGAGATTATTTAAACCTAACTGAAGTTAAGAAAAAAAGAAAGTAAAGGGAAAAAAATGAATCACAAAAATTAAGTGGCAAGTACTCTCCCTTTTGGCCCCATGTGACAGCACTGGATGAGTAGTCAATTACCAGGCAACATGCAGGTCAAAACAATAATTTTATTTAGCTACTATTTTCCCCGGCTGCACGTACTTTTCTTACCTTCACTCCCTAATGCTCTATTTGGCCAACAAGTTAAGGGAGTATGCAAACGCTGTATACATGCCAAGTTGAGACTTAAAACTTTCATAGGGCGAGGGACTCTGAGCCCCAAGTGACAGCTCTGTGTGTCTGAGTGGCCAGTCACCAAGTACCAGTGAGTGACACATTCCTCATACCGTATACAGGGCAGCATCCCTAGTGTTAGCCATACAGCCATACTTATTTTAGTGTGCTGGTTCAGAACTAGCATCAATTACATATTTTTCTTGACTTCATCATTTGACTATGACATGACTACCTATTTCTGGATCCAGAATTCAGGATCTTCCACTCACCTCTGCTTCCAGCCAGTATTTGCTTAGTGAGCAACAAGCTCCAAATAAAGCTGGACTCCAGACAGATATAAAGCTAATGAATCTGTGTATTCATTAATACATCATGAAGAAAGGATAAGCCAGTCAATAGTGCTGGAGCAGAGTGACAGAGAGACAAGCTCATCAGTCTGCTGCTTCTTCTTTCACTGTCCAGTTGCAGGCTTGGGAGTGAAAAGACCTCCCTAAGTGTTTCTTAACAATAGCAGAAAAATGATCTCCTGCTCTGCCAGATTGGGCTGTGATTTGTCAATCTCATAAAAGGATGTACAGAAATACAGATTCTTTGGCAGGCACATTTGCTCCCTTATACTATACTGTATGTACTTCATCAGTGTAGTTACTGTTGTGCCTGGTGTTAAGCTTAATTGCTTCTCCCTTTTAGCAAGTTGCTAATTAAATCAAATGGGCAATGTGTGTACACTTAGTGCTGCAATATAGTTACCCTTTAAAGGTAGTTTCAGAAATGCACACAACCCATATGATAAACACTGTGTCATACCATTATAAATCATATAGTTTATGCTAAGAAAATTTACAGTACTAATAAACTGTGATTGTAAGGACAGCAATTTAAATGTATTAATGGACAAAATGGCACTAAAATTTTAAGAATACTTAACACCTGTTTTTTTATTAGATGTCTTACTGCACGCCACTTAGCAAGCTACAGACTGTAATTAAGTTTAAACCATATGGGTACCTCAGATATATGAGTAAGTAAGGGGAGAAAGAAAAAAGAAGTAAAATCTAGTATCTTCTTAATCTTATAAAATCTAGTATCTTCTATGAAAAGTACTCCTAAGGAAAATATTTCCTCTTACAAACATATGAAAGGTTGGTTGCATGAGGTGTACCACATCCCATAATACTTCAATAAAACATTAATTTCTTCAATCCAGACTTTTTAGGTACCTATTAAGAACATGAACACTTTTTTTTTTACATGACATCTTAAAACCATTAAAAACAGGTGTAATGAAGTAATGGTAGTGGTAAGATAAAGCAAAAGCGCTGTGGACTATTCCTGATGTTGTGTGTTACATGTACAGGATCGCTAGGGGTGCTGCCCCACTTCAGCCGGGGAGACTGTAAAACTGGAAGACAAAAGAGACAAAAGGGTGCCCAACCTAGTGCAGATAATCCTTTTAATTTAAAATAGACACGATAAACAGAAGTACAAGGGTACTCACAATGGTAGGTCAAACAACAGCGTGTATGGATGGTTTCAGAGAAACAGCAGTTTCAAGACTGCAATCTGTCTGTGTGCCACTGAGTTGTGACGTCGTTGACACGTTTCCGAGGTCACGCCCCCTTCCCTGCTTTTCAGGGAGATATACAATCACGTTGTCATTTTTTTACAAAATCAATTCAATCATTTTATTAATTTAATACAAATAAATAATATATTTTTAGAAATGTATTGGTCTGGAAGTTGTCATTTAGATGCCTACAAAACCCCAGCTTTCCTTCTTTTTTTCTAAACCCTGTTTATTGCACAGTTATCATTCACTTATCAGTATGAAAAAAACTATATTTTATTTTCTCCTTTTTAATTTTCTCCCAGCTCTCACCTGCCTCAGTCAGTCCCCGCCTCGTGCCAGTCTGCCTCAGTTGCCTTGCTTTCCAGATGACCTGGACGTGAGTGAGGCCGTACGCACAGCCTCACTCACATCCTCCAGTGAAGCCCGTGTGACACTTGCTGGGGGAGGAGCTTTAGGATGCGATCGTGCAGATCGCATAGTACAATCGGCAATTTTCTGCGGGCAGCGCAGCGGGCTCAAGGGGCAGATGCTTTGGGCCCCACAACCTTGATTGGGCCCGGGGCAAGTGCCCTCTTTGCCCCGCGTTAAAGACGGCCCTGGCAATTCCATAAAAGGATCTACAATCATACCTAATTCAAGATGTAATATGTACCAATCGGAGGAGGCTGTTTGGGTTGTGAATATCAGTGCATATATGCAGTGGCGTCACAAGGGGGGAGCGGGGGGTGTGGCCCGCACCCAAGTGACACCATTGGAGGGGTGACATCAAAATGACTCACAGTTGTAGATGACTCACAGTTGTTCATTGTAGATGAAAAATAGTTTTTAAACGCTTATGAACCTGCTATACACCTGTGTACTTTATATCCCTATTTGGCTAGTAATGCTGCTTGTCATTGTTTTTGTATCTATGTATTTTTTGTATATTTAACATTCTTTTGTATATATTGTCATGTAATTTGTACACTGGCTGCTAAAGGTGTTACATTTATTTAGCTTCTAAATAATCAGTACCCAATGCCCTATTCTCAACAAATCATCCCCATTCTTCTCTTCTGCATGAAAGAACAAGTGCCAGCAGGGACAGAAACTATTAGGAGGCAGAGCTGCTTCTTCTCTAGGTTACAATCAGAACATAGTAGACAAAGCTGTCTGTGAGTGTGATAAGTGGAATGAGGATTTTTTTTATTGGATGGAAAAAACCAAACAGACCTTTAGGTACTTTGTCTTTATTTTTACTGACCATAAAATAATGGATAGTTGGCAACTCTATTCATTCTGTATCTATCTTTTTGAGATAGATAGATAGATACCGTGTTTCCCCGAAAATAAGAAACTGTCTTATATTTTTTTTGGTTCAAAAAAACACACTAGGTCTTATTTTCGGGGAAACAGGGTAGATAGATAGATAGATAGATAGATAGATAGATAGATAGATAGATAGATAGATAGATAGATAGTAGACATGTGCACCAGCAGAAAATTTGTTTTGTTTAATTTTGATTCAGATTTAGCTTTATTTCATTTTTCGGAAATTCTGGTCCGAAAGTCAATTCCTTTCGGAATTCGTATTCAGACGAAATTCGTTAGCGGAAATTCAAACCGAATTTTTTTTTTCCGTTTCGTTCGTTCGTTACATTGACATTTAAAGAGGGGGAAAAAGTGTTTTTTTTCTCAAATGTCACTTTGCTGCAACGAAATTTCGTCCAAAAAACGAAAGTTCATCCAAAAAAAAGGAATCGGAAATTCGGATTCGTTTGCATTCGTTATACCTGTAATTCGGATACATCCGAATCTCCGAATTTACGAACGAATCGCACATGTCTAATAGATAGATAGATAGAGATACTTTATGGTTAGGTTATTGAGCAGCAACTTCAGCAGTATACTGGCTATAATCCCTACTAGGGATGAGGTTTGAAAATTGTGGCAAATTTATGCCCAGATTCACCTGGGAGAATTGTTTTAAGTGTTATTGGACTGCCTGATCTTTGAACTATGGTCATTAGGCTTAGAAGGACAATAAAGGAGCTTTTCGATAATCCAGCCCCCTCACTATAAAAGGAAAGGGGAGGGCACAAAGCAGCCAGTGTCACTTTATCGGAAGGCGCTATGTTGAAAGAATACGGAAAGGTGGCAAACTGCATAGTGACATAGTATTTGAGGTTTAATAAAGACACGTGTCCATCGAGTCTAACCTATTGTGTGTATGTGTATGGTCCTACTGATGTATGTGTATGTATGGGTTCCTGTGTGTTCTCATTTTTTAAGAGTACTTGTACCCCTGTATTTTACGGTCTCTGAGGAAATTGTCCAATCGCCTCTTGAATGATTCCACATTTTCAGCTGAAATCACAGCATATGGCAGAGAGTTCCAGACCCTGACTGATCTAACTGAGAAAAAACCCCTTTGTCCCTTGTGCTGAAATTTTTTCTCCACCAATTTTAGGTGGTGGCCTCTCGTCCTTGTCATGGAGTTGATTGTAAAACGTTTGCTGCTAATGTTGCTATCCCTGGTGTAAATCATGTCCCCCTTAATCTCCTTACTTCCAATGAGAACATGTTTAAATTTAGTAGCCTGTTTTCATAGCTCAGGTCCTCTATCCCCATTATGAGTTGGGTCGCCCTCCTCTGGACTCTTTCCATTTCGAGGACATCCTTTCTGTTCACTGGTGCCCAAAACTGGACTGCATACTCCAGATGAGGCCGAACCAGTGATCTATAAAGTGGCACAATTATAGACTTGTCCCTGCATAACATTCCCCTCTTAATACAGGACAGGATCCTACTCACTTTGTTTACAGCAGCCTGACACGGCAAGCTATTATTCAGCCTGTGGTCTACAATGACCCCCAGATCTGCTTCCCTTTCGGACTTCCCCAGCAGGGCTCCCATTAGTGTGTAATTTGCATTCTTATTTATAACCCCAAAGTGCACAACTTTACATTTATCTACATTAAACCTCATTTGACATGTAGTTGCCCACTCCCCAATTTTATACAGGTCCTCCTGTAATGTTATAATGTCTGAGCCAGTGTCTATTGCCTTCCCGATTTTGGTGTCGTCAGCAAACACCGAAACCTGGCTGTTTACCCCCTCCCCAATATCGCTAATGAATAGGTTAGAAAGCATGGGGACCAGTACAGAACCCTGCGGCACGTCGCTTATGACCCTAGCCCAATCCAAGAAGAAACCATTTATCGATACTCTTTGTATCCGTTCCTGTAGCCAGTTTTCTATCCAAGTACGCACTATTTCATCTATGCCAATAGACCTCAGTTTGTTTAGTAGACGTTTATGTGGTACCGTGCCAAACACTTTAGTAAAAATCCAAATATACCACATCCACTGGCCTCCCTCCGTCCAGATCTCTACTTACCTCCTCGTAAAAAGTTAGCAGGTTAGTCTGACACGAAAGGTCTTTCCTAAATCCATGCTGGTTGTCATTTACTATGTCATTATCCCGAACAAATTCTGCTAAGTGGTCATTAATCATGCCTTCTAATACTTTACCAACCACCAATGTAAGACTAACCGGTCTGTAGTTCCCCAGAGAGAGGGAGGGAGATTAGAGTCAGTTAGTACACTTTTATTCTGATCGCTAGTTCTTTGGGACATCAACCGCTTTGCTGACTATTTTCATTTTTATTATTGGAAGTCTTTTGTCTTTAATTTTATTCTGTGGTTGTTTAAACCTCAGCAGTCACTTTTAGCAGCTATCCCATCAATAGCAATTTTTTTTTCTTTTTGCCATGCAGCTTATTTTTCAAGAGTATGGTGTTTATAGGGTTTGATTTTTTTTATGTTATAGGGCCTTTGTCATAACAAGGTGGTTATAAGGTCTAATAGACTTATTTCTCATTTACCATGCAACTAGTTACATAGTTACATATTATTTGAGGTTGAATAAAGACATAAGTCCATCAAGTCCAACCTATTGCGTGTATGTGTATGGTCCTACTGATGTATGTGTATGTATGGGTTCCATCTACAATGAACAACTGTGAGGCATCTACAACTGTGAGTCATTTTGGTGTCACCCCTCCAATGGTGTCACCTGGGTGCGGGTCGCACCCCCCGCTCCCCCCTTGTGACGCCACTGCATATATGCACTGATATTCACAACCCAAACAGCCTCCTCCGATTGGTACATATTACATCTTGAATTAGGTATGATTGTAGATCCTTTTATGGAATTGCCAGGGCCGTCTTTAACGCGGGGCAAAGAGGGCACTTGCCCCGGGCCCAATCAAGGTTGTGGGGCCCAAAGCATCTGCCCCTTGAGCCCGCTGCGCTGCCCGCAGAAAATTGCTGATTGGATCGCATAATATAATATGTTATGGCACTGATATTACACAGGAGCCCCTGTCTGATAGCATTTGGAAGTGACAGGTTCTCTTTATTGACCCCGTCACCTCCAACACAGGAGTTCTAGCTCAGCACTGTGCTCGTTCTCCTGTGACAGGAGTCTGTGAGTTTAGCATTCGTGTGTCACTATATAAACGGAGCAGAGCAGAAAACGGACGTTCTCTACTCTGCTCCTCGCTCTCCATTCTGATCTAGTTTGCCGTGATCCCCGGTCCTCCAGAAGAGCGGGGGACCCCAAAGAGCACGGCAGAAAGAGATCCAGCGGGCAGGGAGCAATATTAGAGGGAGCAGCTGGGGACACGGCTACAGAAGAAAGAGAGGGGAAGGAGAGGGAGAATCAGGCTGGTTACACGTGATTTTGGATGGCTGTACTGCAGCTCATGATCACCTGTACAAAATGGCTCCCACTTTACATTTAGCCTTGCTGCCTGCCCGAAGCCCGGTTAAGGGCTGATTCACAACACAAAGGCTGTGTTCCAGGGCGTTCAACCTCTGGAACGCAAGCTGGCTGGCTCCCTGCATTCAGGGGAGGGAGGGGGGGGCATGGCGGTGCATTGAATGGCACTGCAGTCACGCCCCTTCCTCATAGTACAATCGCCCACACCCGGAACGCAGGCACATTAGTGCTTGCGTTTTCCGGTCCAGTGCGATCTGCAAAAATAGTGCTTGCAATTTTTTTGCAGATCGCACTGGACCAGAACGCAGGCACTAGGAGATCGCACTGTGGGCGTGACTGCGGTGCCATTGATTTCAATGCAAGGGAGCCGGCCAGCTTGCATTCCAGGGCATTTCAGAGTCCGAATACTCTGGAACGCAGCCGTTGTGGTGTTAACTGGCCCTCACTGTAGAAAAAAAAAATACTTGCCCGGAACCCTGGACTGCCTGTCCCGAGCGATAGGAATTCCACACCCCTGCATTACATTGTAATATTCCCTATCATAATCCATTTCGCTAATGTTAAGAAATTTCAGCACACAGGTTCTGGGCCTGTCACTCTCCCCCCTCCCCTTCTTCTCAGTGCTTTTTCCTTATGTTCTTAAGCTGCCCATACACCTTGCGATTATCGTACTATAATCGCGCGTGATCCTGTGATCGTACGATAATCGTAAGGTGTATGGGCAGCATGCGACCGCATTTACTGTACAGTCACACGATTTTCGTATAACTAACAAGCTAGATAACCCGACCGAAAATCGTATGATTTTCGGCAGGTTGATAGCGCGATCACAAGACGAAAGCAGCACGACCCGAGGTACACAAGCGCACACCGCCGGCTCACCATTGCTCCCGTCAGCGGGGAGGACTTGTGATGATCGTAGGTACAGGACTTGTGATGATCGTAGGTACAATCTGCCTGTCCAAGATGGGCAGGTCGAACAAAATTTTAATCACCTTACAACCATCGCACAAGGAAAGTCGTGCAATGGTTGTAAGGTGTATGGGCAGCTTTACACAGATCCCAGTGTTTGCACCTGCACTTTATTATCACTATAAAAGGTTGTGTCCTCTTTAATGTGGTACTGGGGTCACTTTGTATTCAGCTCCTTCTGATACTCCAATGTCCTCAATGTGCATTCTGTATTAAAATGTGCATATTGTACCCGACAACCAGTTTTCTGCTGTTCTGAAGTTTAGGTCATGAATAAAACATGTGATTGAGGAAGGGGGAAGGGTCTGTCAGGTAGGCATGCACAGGGCCGGTGCAAGGATTGTCGCCTACACAGGCGAAGGTGCATTTTTGCACCCCCGTGCTCTCAGAGAGCTGACTATGCAGCCTTACACTAGTGCCGGCCCTGACCACATTGCTCAGTCTACCCCAAAACATGGAGGCATTACCTCACTAGGAGCAAATTGCAATTTAAAGGCTAAGTTCACTTTGCTGACCATGTTTTATGTTACACCCATATGTAGAGTGAAATATGGTCAGATTGCAAACCCGCTCCTCCCCCTCCCCCCAACTGCCTGAATCACGGGGCTTCTCCCCACAGGCTGCTGTTTAATTTTACAGTTGGACAGAGCCATGCACAGCCACATCATCCAGCCACAGGAAGGAGGAACTACAAGCCCCCTCTGCCATAGTGGCAGAGGGGCTTCTAGTTTTAGAGGAATACAAGTGTGGTGACATTCCCGCACATGAAGTCTTTTAACTCTGCCTCCTATCCATATTACTACATGTTCGTACCTCGGTACAGGCATGGACGGGAGTAGGAATGCCCCAATACCATTTTTTTCAGGCCGAGTACCGCTACTTTTCCTCAAGTACTCGCCATTACCAATTACCAATACTTTTTTTTAGTGTCATGTGACAGTTTTTCTAAAACAATACAGAGAAATGATTTTAGTATAGTGGTGGAGTGCCAGGGCATGGCTCCAGCTGCAACTACTGCACCCTGGTAGTTCTGCCACTGACTCCAAGCTGTAAAGCAGGGGTAGCAAACCTCCGGCCCTCCAGCTGTGGTGGAACTACAAATCCCATGAGGCATTCCAAGATTCTCACAGCCACGGCTTCCAGAGAGAGATGCATCATGGGATTTGTAGTTTCACCACAGCTGGAGGTTTGCTACCCCTGCTGTAAAAGGGACTAAAAATCTTAGCAATACATTATACAGCAATGCAAAATGACAACCAGCTATAGAGGACTACAAATTCCAGCAATACATTATACCGGAATGCAGAATAATAGTATTATCCTGCATTGATGTATTGCTGGGATCTGTAGTCCTCTATAGCCGGTTGCCATTCGGCATTGCTTTATAATGTATTGCTGGGATTTGTAGTCCTCTATAACTGTAGCTAGTAATACCATCAGCTGTAGAGGACTACAAATCCAAGCAATAAACCATACACCAATGCAGAATAATAGGAAGCTACATACTCTGTGCTGCTCCGGGGTGATGTCTCCCGCAGAGGGTCTGTGCAGAAGGCTGTGCAGGGTCCCAGGAGGGCTGCACTGGGTCTCAGGAGGGCTGCGCTGGGTCTCAGGAGGAGGGCTGCGAAGAGTCTCAGGAGTAGGAGTGTGGAAGGTTTTAGAAGGGCTTTGTAAAGTCTAAGGAGGGCTGTGTGGGGTCTCAGGAGAGCTATGTGTTGGTGAGGTGCAATTGGAAAAAGCAGTGCATGCAATTGCACCTCAGTGGACCTCAGTGGCATTGTGGTAGCATGAATTACACTGTGTGGGGAAGGTTAATTAAGTTGTAAAGTGTGTTCATGTTATGGGACTGTGAGATGAAGGTAGGTTGATGATGTGAATGTTGGAAAAAAAATGTCTTTAACTACCCCCCGGCCAGCCGGGAACTCTCTAGATCTGACTGGGTGTCTTTAGATATCTGCTCAGCCACAACCACTTGCGGGTAGGGGAATGCCTACATTTAAAAACATGCAGTGATGCCTTCTAACATACAAGCAATCCGCTGGCTATAGAGCTGCCAGATCGCTTGCATGGGGTGCCGACCATGTGTGTCCCCTCCCTCCCACTGTCACGCTGGTCCCGAGCTCTGCTGTCCCTGGTGCGAGCCTGGGACCAGCATAGTGGCTCTGTGACAAGGAATCTTGTCAGACCCCTGATGTCTCCATAAAGAGGACCTGTCACATATCTTTGCTATCACGTATGGGGTTTTCCTAGCCCCCTATGTGATAGCAATAAACTTAAGTGAAAACAAATTAGAAAAGAAAATTAAAGTTTCCCCCAAAAATATTTAAAGTCACACATAAAAAATAATTTCAAAAAAACAAACTTTTTTTAATGTCCCCACCCATACATATACGCATGCAAACATGCGTCGGGTGCGCATCTGTGCGAAATCGACGATTGCGCCCATGTTGGTGGGTGCGTGCAATTTGAAAGCTTGACATGGTTGATGTCTATTTACCCGACGTGACCCCGTCTTTTATATTTTCCCAAAAAATTGGGCAATAATAATTGTATTATAACATAATGTAAAAAAAAAAAAGTCCAGAAATGTTTGGTCACTGCATTAGGTTGGGCCATCCACATCAGTACGGTGTGCACGGCCGCATCGGTCATTCCCGGGACAGGTGCTGCGTGTGATTGCATGCAGCAGCCTGTTGTTCCCTGTGAGAGGATGCGGCCGTACACTGTCATATGCACACCCGTACTCAGACACAGGCGGGATGGATCCCGGACACCCAGACCTGCACAGATGTGCAGTTTGGCTTTGCGCATGACAGCATAGGGCCGCATCCTCCCATAGAAAGCAACAGGCTGCTACACACAGCACGTGTCCCTCCCAGGAACGGCCCAATACGGGCATGCACGCCGCATGAACGTGCGTCCCGTGTTAATGCAGTGTGAATGAGGCCTTATAGGAATGCTATGTGAGTTTTCTGTATAGTGCTGGTGTACATATGACTGAGAAATGACAGTGCAGAGTATAGAGCAGAGTGAGACACAGTGTGTAGAATGAGCTGACAACCCCCTCCCTCCTTCTCCGTTATATTGAGGCATTGTGGTGTGCTGAAGGTGTTCTCCTCACTCGGGAGCAGGAGGCAGATCAAAGACACATGACAAACGATCCTGTATACAGGATGCTGTGTGTCCTGTATACAGACAGGACACACAGCAGTAAGGAGGGCTTAGGCCTGGTTCACACCTGGGCGTTTTGTATATTCGCGTTTTACGCGCGTTTTCCCCCAGGCGTTTTTGCGCGTTTTAAGCGCGTTTTTGTGTATTAAAAACGCGCGACGTAAACGCGTTTTTGAAAGTTTGGAGCGACTACAGAGGTGTCCAATGAAAAACAATTCCGATCTTTACGGAAGCGTCCAATGAAAAAGACTTCCTGAGACGCAGCATTTCCTTTTCCTGTATGCAAAGGACCGTGTGGTGTGTGCAGTGTCTTTTGTACAGAGGAGATTTGCGATTGATTGATTTTTCACTGATTATGGAGCTTTGCAAACGAAGATGGACTGCAGCAGTCGTTGCAGCAGTGCGGTTGATCCGATTGAGGAGAAGGAGAGATCACAGGCGATGGTTCTGGGTCCATCCAGTTATAGCGAACCGTGAAGAAAGAGGCCAGTTTTGGGCCATGTATGAGACACTTCGTGGATATGAGGAGAAGTTCTTCACCCGCATGTCCATAAATAGGTTAGTACTTTAAAAAAAAAACAATTTTTTTTTTAAAGTCCCCACCCCTACATACACGCATGTAAACATGCGTCAGGTGCGCATACCTGCAAAACGACGATTTCGCCCATTACGCCGCACATGTTACATATCGCCGCGAACGTCGGAATGAGAGCAATAATTGTAGGGCCATCAATCACTAATAACACTAAATTGATGAGCGGTAAAAGCTTTTAAAGCGTCAACTATGGTCAATTTTGGGCATGGTAATTTTGTGCGATTTTGCGGGTGCGCGCAATTTTAAAGCTTGACATGTTTGGTGTCTATTTACCCGACGTGACCCCGTCTTTTTATATTTTACCAAAAATATGGGTGATAAATGGGTGTGGTTACTGGGGGTGTGGCCACTGAGGGGTGTGGTCACTGAGGAGCGCTGTAAAGCTTTCTCGCACAGGGCGCCTAAAGGCCTAAGGCCGGCCCTGTATATAGCGGTATGGGGCACTGGCAGCCGAGCCACTGCGGTGCTCCCGTTGTTTGACGGTGACGCGTAAAGGCATCCTTAATGCTCTTCCATTTTGTTTTTATGATATTGACTGTGGAAACAAAATGTAAACATGAACTAATTAAATTATTGCTTTTATCTTTCATTTCTTAGGTATTTAGCGACTGGACAGTCCTTGACCAATCTACATTTCTCGTTCATGATTGGAAAATCTACAGCGAGCAACTTGATTAAAGAAACGTGTTGTGCGATATGGGAGGTCCTGCATGATGTAGTCATGTCGCAACCCACCAAAGAGGAGTGGCTTCAAATATCGGAATAGTTTGCCACGTCCTGCAACTTTCCTAACTGCGTGGGAGCCATAGATGGCAAACATATCCGGATTGTCAAACCAATTGGCAGTGGCAGCCGTTTTTTAAATTATAAAAAATGTTTTCCGTTGTTCTATTTGCGGTAGCAGATTCCAATTACTGCTTCCGCTATATTGATGTTGGATCATACGGTAGCAGCTCAGATTCTGCGGTATTTGCACATTCACAATTCGGACTGAGGTTGCGACACGGGGATCTTGACCTCCCGGGGAACACCGCGCTGCCTGGTACTGCTCAACCTGCAATGCCCTTTGTATTCGTAGGAGACGAGGCATCTGCTCTTGGTGAGCATTTAATGAGGCCCTACTCCAGTCGTGGACTGAGCCTGGAGAAGAGGGTCTTCAATTATAGGCTCACCCGAGCTCGCAGGGTTGTGGAGTGTGCCTTTGGCATACTCTACAATAAATGGCGCTTCCTGCACTCGCCAATAAATCTCAAAATTGAAAACGCCATCTCTGCGGTGAAGGCAGCTTGTGTCCTTCACAATTTTGTGCGTTGCAGAGATGGGTTTAATTTTGACGATTCATTGGCGCATTGCATGGAGAGTAGCCATTGCAGCGCCAGCCGTGGAACAACGAATGGTGTCAGCATTCGTGACGAATTTGCTGCATACTTCATGTCACCTGAGGGGGAGGTGTCATGGCAGATGAAAAAAAACCTTTTTCCCTTGATCTGATACCAATAAATTATATTTGAATTGAAAAAAGATTTGAGTATTGTTTTTTATAAATATCTGCACGCATGCCACATCAAAAGACTGCACGCATGTCACATAAAAGCACTGTACCCATGTCAGATTAAAACCCTGCAGACATGTCACATAAAAGCACTGCACGCATGTCACATAAAAACCCTGCACGCATGTCACATAAAAACCCTGCACGCATGTCACATAAAAACCCTGCACGCATGTGACATGAAAACACTGCATGCAAGTCACATGAAAACAATGCGCACATGTCACTACACACTGCATGAAAACATACCACACATGCACGCATTTTACGCGATTTCAACCCGTCCGAACGCGCTACAAAACGGCCCAATACGCCGCAAAGAAGCTCCTGTACCTTTTCAAGGCGTAGGTCGTTTTGTATCGCGTTCGGACGGGTTGAAATACGCCAAGGTGTGAACCAGACCCATTGAATACAATGGGATTTAGATGTTTGAGCGTTTTGTAGAGCGTTCGTCGAGCGTTGAACGCGCTACAAAACGTTCAGGTGTGAACCAGGCCTTACTATGAGGAGATCTGAAGATGGGACATTGCAGAGCTGACAGCCAGGAACACAGCGCAACCTCATCAGCTCGAAAGTTGGCACTCAGAGAAGAGGGGGATGGGCCTGACAATCACACAGGACGGAGCTCCTTCCTTCACTCTGATCTATATCTGGACGTTTGTATGCTGCGTCTGATTTTTCCACACTGCTCACCAGTGCCCGCAGGCTGCTTGTGTTGCCTGTATACTAACCCTGGGCAAGCACCTAACTCC
This sequence comes from Nanorana parkeri, assembly GCF_000935625.1. Classification (NCBI taxonomy): domain Eukaryota; kingdom Metazoa; phylum Chordata; class Amphibia; order Anura; family Dicroglossidae; genus Nanorana; species Nanorana parkeri. The sequence goes on along the minus strand of NW_017307416.1, from coordinate 284,904 downwards.
ATCATTTCTGTCCGTTGCACACTTCCCCCCCTCCTCTCAGTGTTCCTTCTCCGAGGGACGGTGGGAAAGAGTGAGACACAGACCGACCATGCTGGGAGGAGGGAGGGAAGCATGAGAGAGACCCACCGACCTATGCTAAGAAGCTCTCAGCATCGGTCGATCTGTCTCTCTCTCCCCCAGTCTATATCACAACCCCCACCACCCCGGGGCCTCTGTCTGCTGGGAAACACTTACTTTTCCCCTCCAGGCAGGTGCAGCAGACATGCTGCCCTTCAACCACGATCTCCGGCGCTTCTGCCCAGGGAAAGTTAGTTGCCCCCCCTTAATTTCCTAACCTCCAAAGAGAACATATTTAATTTTAACAACCTTGTTTCATGGTTCAGGTCCTCAAACCCCTTAATGAGTTTGGTTGCCCTCCGCTGGACTTTTTCCAGCTCAAGGACATCCTTTCTGAGTATCGGTGACCAAAACTGGACCGCGTACTCCAGATGTGGCCGAACCAGTGATCTGAGAGAAAACAACAGTTTTTTTAAATTAGATATATTTTAAAAAGAAAATGACCACCCTTTCTTCCAGTAAGCAAAAAAAGTAAAAAAAGATCACAAAAACCCTACATAATTGGGGAACAGGGTGTTTCTATACCCTAATTTTATAACGTTGCGCTCGAGAAAGAATGACTCATTCACAGCTGTATTTTGAGCAGTTCTAGAGCAAGATTCTGAGAAAACCCAATATTACAGCTCAGACCTACTGTTAAAGTGTTTACTAGGCGTCAGTAAAATAATTAACTAACTGAAATGTAAGAACTAGAATGCCTAAATCTCCTTAGTTCCCAAAATGGAGAATTTTATTTTCTGTGTGAAAGCTGCTGAAACCTTCTAAGTTAATTGGTCTGATCAGCAGTAATTCACTTGTTTAGATAAGCCATTTCACAAGTAAAAGGGTAAAATGGTAATTTGTAGGTGCAGCTAAATTCCATCATCACTGGTAAGGACATGGTGTTGATTTGCTCTCTTACGTTTAACTCTAAATGGGCTTATTACATTAAGATGAGATCCGTCAAGGTTTTTTATTTTCTATTTGGATTCTTTTATTTCTTCCCTGGCGCAGATGGTAGCAACTTATCTGCGTCTATCAGAACTGTAAGGTAGGGAAAAAATCCAAAGCCCATCGGCCCCAGGCTAGTGTTTTACAGCTTTGGATACATATTTTGAGTTAGGCCTCCCTTTTACAATGGGAAAAATAACTTCTGTTTGGCAATTCTCCAAACTGTACACACAGGATTGCAGGAGCAGATGTATGGTTTGAAGCAAGTGGAATTTTAGTTATTTGCTCATCGGTAGTGTGTAAGCTTACACAAGAAATGCCTGCTTTGCTGTATCAACAGTACCACAAGGCTTATGGCAGCTTGCGTAGGTCCCTGGAAAAAAAAAGTTAGCACTTAATATTTTAAACACCTTCTGAACAGTTAACCTTATCTGTTACCTTTCCAAGAATTTGAGCTATGCACACATGGCATTTAGATAAGAGGGTGAAGCAAAAACAGATTTTTTTCGTCTTATGTTCCCACAAACCTCATATATATATATATATATATATATATATAAAAACATACCCTGTGCTCAGGAGTTTTCCTTAACGCACCTGCAGCAATGTGCTGAGAAATATGCATAAAAAATAGAATACATATGTACTGTGCTAAAAATACAAAATAACAAATATGTGCAAAAATTTACAACAATTCATATAGGGGTTATTAAAAACAATAATAACTTTCCAAATTAGGTGATATGTTATCTAAACTATAAATTAAATAAATACATAAATCTATTAACTGCAAACAAAAAAAAGTGCAATCCAAGTAAATTGTGAATTATCAATGAGTGGTAACCAATAGCAACCAGATTTTCAACAACTTTGTATAAAGTGTAAAATGCAGCCAGTGCAATCCAAAAACAATGTGGTATTTTAATTAATGGTTCAATCCAAACAAATGTGACCTGTTGATTAATGTTAACCAATAGCAACCAGTTTGTAATCCATGTTATATAAAGTACAAAGCTATATTATCCAATAGCAACCGTCAGGTACTAGTGTTCTTCACACACACATACACGTTTGGGTTATCTCACCAGATAATCAAGTAGACATGTAAGTTGGCAAAATATTAGCTTCATTTTGCCAGGATTTGATTCCTGAAAGTCAATTCGGTTCGGGATTTAGATTCGGATGAATCTGAAATTTTTGTTAATTTCAGATGCGGTAGTATTTACGAGTGAATTTTCATGGCAGCAAAGTGACATTAATTTTTTTGGGAGAATTTTCTAATATAAAAGAAATTGTCAAAAAATGTTTTTTTGTGTGTGTTTTTTTTCTAATAAAGGGACTTTTTCACAGTACTCTGAAATAGAGATGTGATTGAGCAAAGTCATGGTGACTTTGCTCAATCATGACTCACCTGTCAGATGCAGTACAACTTTAAACTGGGCGGAGATAGCTGTCACTGCTAGCTCCGCCCAATTCTTTATATGGTGCTGGCATCTGTTATGTCATTCTGCGGCGGAAGTTCGTCGCTAGCGGACAGGTCGGCAGTCTGCGTTTTTTGTTTTTTTTATTATACATAGTTACATAGTATTTGAGGTTGAATAAAGACATTAGTCCATCAAGTCCAAACTATTAGGATCTCATTCTAGGAGTACCTGTACCCCTGTATATTGCGGTCCCTTAAGAAATCGTCCAAAAATTTCTTGAACAATTCCACATTATTTGCTGAAATCACCGCCTGTGGCAGTGAGTTCCAGACCCTAACTGATCTTACTGTGAAGAACCCCCTTCGCCCCTTGTGCTGGAATTTTTTTTCCACCAATTTTAGGTGGTGGCCTCTAGTTTTTGTAATGGAGTTAATTTTAAACAGTTTATCGCTAATGTTGCTACCACCATTGAACATTTTGTACATGGAGATCATATCCCCCCTTAATCTCCTCACCTCCAATGTGAACATGTTTAAATTTAGTAGCCTCGTCTCGTAGCTCTGGTCCTCCATACCCCTAATTAGTTTGGTTGCCCTCCGCTGGACTTTTTCCAACTCAAGGACATCTTTTAATTTCTATTCATTTTTTATAGTGTTATTTTTTATTTTGTCGAGTCGTTGACAACGCTGGACGTCGTGATTGATGCTGGATTAAGTCGGTGGATCCATTTTTTTAAAATAAGTGACTTGTCAAAAACTTGTCTTTTGTTTTTTTTTAAAGATTTACTTACTCATTCACAAGGAATAAGCCCCCTGCCCGCACGACAACAACCAAACCCCCCAGGGCTTGTGGGGAAGAGGCCCTTGTCCCCATCGGCATGGGGACAAGGTGCTTTTCCAGGGGCGACCCTGGAAAAGGACCCTCCCAGTGCTGAGGGGATGTGGCCTGGTATCGCAGGGAGGGGGGGGCGCTCGCTTGTCCCCTCCCCTTTCTTGCCCTGCCAGGCCTGTGCTCGGGATCAAGGGTCTGGTATGGAATTTTAGGGGGGACCTCACATTTCCCCCCCCCCCATTTTGGGGGGAGGGGTTCCTCGTTATAATTCCTACCTGAACTTAAGGGCCTGGTATGACTTTAAGGGGGTACTCCACACACTTTTTTTATTTCCTACATATGGTTCCTCCTAAAAGTCCTACCAGACCTTAAGGGTCTGATAGGACTTTTAGGGGAACCCCACAAAAAAATGGGGTCCCTCCTAACATTCCTACCAGACCTAAAGGGTCTGGTATTTTTTGGTAGGGGGAACCTTCTTTTTTTTTTTACAAATGTAATTTTTGCTGCAGCAGGTTCTATACATTGTAAAGGTGCACCTCTTATCAGGCAGTTCAAGGGGACCCCCAGGCACGATATTTAAAGGAATTTTTTATTTTTATTGTTTCACCTTCAGGGATGTTAAAATCACTGCTCCTTTAAAAATGGTATTTTTTAAAAGTTTTGTTTTCATTGATACATGTCCCCCAGGGCAGTACCCAAATCCCCATACCCTTTTCATGGCCATTAACTTTCATAAAAGCCTTCAAAATGGGGTCAATTGATTTTCCAAGTTCTAGCCCCATAGGCTGGCATTGAGTTTGAATTCAAATTTTTTTCATGTTCTAATGTTCAAATTCAAACCGAACAGGGGAGTTCGGCCCATCACTAGTAAGAACTAACACCCAAATTCAGATAAGCCCCCTTGCCCACAGACCCCCAAAACCTCCAGGTCAGGGATGTGGGGAAGTGGCCCTTGTCCTGATCAGGGGTCCCCCCCGGCCAAGCACCCTCCTAATATCGAGGGCATGTGGCCTGGTATGGTGGAGGAGGGGGGTGCACGCTCCCCCGATTCCTGCTGTGCCAGGTTGCTGCACAGATTAATTCATTCGGAAATTCCGATGCATTCGAATGTCTGAATTTTTTAAAAATTGTCCGAATTTAAATACTGAACGAAACGAATCGCACATGTCTACTATCAAGAGAGGTCTAAAAGTGCTTCCCCAAACAGGTCATTGTTACAATCAGGAGCTGTACCAGCACCTGCCAATGCATCCCCTCCTCCTGTCCTGGTCTCAATAAAGCTGGCCACACACCAACAGATTTTCTGCAGATTTTCTATGGTCAGATGGAAAAAGTGCAACAGATTCCTCCATCTACGCAAAACTGTCCCATCGCCTTCCCCAATTATTCTCAAAATAAAAAATAAAGAAGTTTAGGCTTCAGGTATGTTTTTAGTAGATATTGGCTAGCTTCAAAACACTACCCGAGCACTTGAATAGGCAGAACATTTAAATAGCTCTGCCTGCAGCATTTCCCCTATGGTTCAGTTACCAGCCATTTGCAAACCACCTGCATGAGGACTTTGCACTAAAGAGCTTGGGGGGGCAGCACCTCATTGATAGCGGTAACCAGCAAAATCCTCACACTACGTTTTTGGACAAGTTCTTTGAGCACCCAGTTAAAAAGACCATATTGCACCCACTTACTCTATGTGCTGAGAAATAGAATAGCAGCATAGATGGCAGGTGCTGCCTTTTTGCACCCCTCTCCTGCTGAAAAGCCCAAGGCAGCCTCCTCTTCTGCCTACCCCTGAGCTCAGCCTTGTTCGTACTCCTTTTTGTTTATCACTTTACACTCTCTCTACAAGACAGTAAAAGTTATAATTGAAATAATAAAAATATTACATGCAAATAAAATATTGACAAAATAATATTAATTACAAAGTATAAATTAAAATTGAATTGTCTTATTCCAGAGGCAACAGCCAGAAATATTGTGCAAGCATTATTACAAAGCCTCAGTTTAAGAGGAAGAACCATGCAGGTTTATCTATATCAAGAAATAAAAATAAAAACAAAACAAATTAAAAAGAAATCCAGAACTATTGGACAGACTCAATGAACACTATGTGAGCAACTTTAGTAGGCCATAGACAAGACACCAGGCAGGTTTTACTAAAGAAATCAAAATTAGAGTGTATTAATTCACTTAAAATTTACAGAAATTTTTTTCAACATATGCTCACTATGAGGTGCTATAGTAGGCCGCAGATTAACAGGTAGGTTCATAAGTGTTCATTGACAAGTAATCAAAATTAGAGTGTTTTATTTCATAGACAAATGCAAAAAAACATTGTACTGACTTTTTAGCACTTATACTTGGCCACATTTTGCACAGGACCCCACCGTCCAGCCTTTTATAAATAAATAAGCAAATAAACAGACATTAGAGTGTGTAGCTCTGTCTTAATCAGGTGTGGGCTAATTAATCCTGTCTGTGTCTTGCTGGCTGCAGTACTAGCCTAGTCAGCTGTGGCTTAATGAAACTGACCACACGCCTCCAGTCCTGGTATTGGCCTTGTCTCTGGTGGTGCCTAATTTAAACCCCTTCCCAACTGATGACGGGATTATCCCATCGTGATCATTCAGTTCGTTAACTGGTGATGGGATAATCAATTACAATAGACCAGCGCTCATAAAGTTACTGCTGTTGATGGGTCCCTCTGGGTCCGAGGCAGACCCTCAACAGCAGATTAGGTGGCCAGAGTGAGAGCTGATTGCTGTGATCGCAGAGACGTGACAGTTACCGAGGCGGCAGCAGCTCAATGTGTTGTGAATCTGCTAGCCGGCTGTGTGTTACAAAATTGATACAAAGTATCTCTGAGGAGAATGGCAGTGAGTGGAATAGCGGGTCGGCTCGGCTATTCTGCTCACACTGAGCAGAATAGAAAATAAGTGAAAAGAAAGGGGGGGGGGGGGGGG
>NW_017307416.1:251163-278518 GCF_000935625.1 Nanorana parkeri | reverse complement strand
GGGGGGGGGGGGGGAAAAAAGTGGAAAAATTATTTAAAAAATGTAAACAAATAGTAAAATTAAAGAAAAAATAAAGATATTTTAAAGAAAAGAAAACAAACAAGTGGGTGGAGCTAGTGGTGACAACTAGCTATGCCCCAACTGTTTCCTACTGGCTGGCACCTGCTAGAGTTCTCTAGCAGGTCCCGGCCAATAAATAACAACTGTGTGGAGCCAGCTGTGACTTCAGGGCCTGGCTCCGCCCAGTTGTTATTGTTTAATGACAGATCAGTGTCCACAGGTCTTTTGGGGATGCTGATCTGTCATTACAACTGGGCGGAGCCAGCCGTGAGATCAGCTGGCTGGCTCCGCCCTGCTTTCATTGCGGGGTGACGGCCAGCCTTTCGGTAGACCACTCTCCCGACTTCAGTTGTCACTACAGCTCAGTCGAGCCGTAGCATATGCCTTCGGCCACCTCCGGCTGCTGTACGGGCTATTGTGACTGAACCGAAGGGCTCCAGTGGCCAAAGAGAGCTGAAGGATCAGCCAAAGCTACGGGCGGGTCCTTTGGCTCTTTAGTGAATAACCTCCTAAGTATCAAATCCACAGTAAATTTAAAAAAATAACCCCTCAGTGCCCCTAGTTAAAAATTGATAAATTGAGTTTTTAGAATTTTTAAACAAGGAAAAAAGTGTAAAATATAGTGAAAGAAGTAAAAAAATATGTTTAACCACCGCCGTCCGCCCGTTGTAAAAAAAAGGACGGACGGCACTGCAGCATTGGTGGGTTGCCGTCTCCAGACGGCATTTATTTCTGCTAGCGGGCGCGCACGGGCAGAAAAGGTCCGACCAATGCACCAATCCGTTACCGGGTGTTTCACATATAGACGATCGGCGGCTCCATAGCCCGCCGATCGTCTATATGTGCTCGTTTTTTTGCAAAACGCCCTCAATTTTAAGGCTTGACATGTTTGGTGTCTTTTTACCCGACGTGACCCCGTCTTTTATATTTTACCAAAAAATTGGGTAATAATAAATGTTTTATCATTTAATATAGGGGAAACAGTTTTTTTTTATTTTTTATTTCGGTAATATTTCCTTAATATATTAAAAAATAAAACCTTCAGTGGTGAATAAATACCACCAAAAGAAAGCTCTATCTTTTCCCAAAAAAGGGTATAAAATTAATTTCAGTACAGCGCTGCATGACGGAATAAATGTCAGTCAAAGTACCGCAGCGCTGAATACTGAAAAATGGCCTGGATGGGAAGGGGGATTAACACCGCGGATGTCAACTGGTTAATCAAAAAATTATAAGAAAATATGGTGCAGAGGAGGCTATTAAAAATAGGAGACAAATATACCACAATCTAAAATTGTTCTACAAAATACATTTCTTGTATTTTGTGACCTATAACTTCCAAAATAAACTGAAATCCAAAATATAAGACATACCCTATAAACCGGGACACATAAAAGGATTTATTATGAATTACCTTCTGTTAGCTACACTAATTAGGAACACATTATTATTGCAAAACTGTGAAAATGTGTGTGTTTTTTTTCATTTTTTTAAATTATTTTATAAAAAAAGGAAAGATTTATATATGCCTATGTCATATCAAATTAAAGCCCATTTTGTCCTTTAAAAAACGGTATATAATATGTGTAGGTGCAATGCATGAGGAAAATGGAAATTATGGTTAAACAAACTGTGGCAGTGCGTGGCTATGCCACGGTGTAGTATGGCAACTTTGGCACCCAGGACTCTCAGCCAGAGGGGCTGAGAGGTTCCACAATGTGAATACCTTTGGAGAAGAGGAACTGGCTGTTCAATCCCTTCCAGGTTTTCCAGACTATAGTGGGATGGGATCTCCAGTCCTGGGGCCAGGTGTTGCCAGTGGCCAGGTTGAGCTGATCAGGTGGCTGAGAGCAGCCTTATTAGGAAGCCAGCCGAGTGCTTTAGGGGAGAGTTGTGGGTGTGCAAGAGGCACACAACGACAAGCAGAGTGCTGGAACTATCACACAGGGAGTGTATGGGACAGACAGATGTCGGTGAGACCAACCACAATGTCTTGATAAGGCTCCTGAATGAACTGTTATGCTTAATTTATGCTGAACAAAGACTATCCTTTTATGTTAAAGTCGGCTTCAGGAGTGGTCACCTAACGCTTACCATTGTGCTATATTCCCCAAACTATCACAATTGGTGGAGAATGCGGGCAACCAGCGCTATCTGTCGCAGAGGCCATTCTGATTGCAAAGACCTGACTTAAAGGAACAGAGTGTGTAGAGACTGGAGTCTCTGAAAATAAGTTCTTGTGAAATGTGTTACTGTGAGTGAGAGAGCAAAGATTACATGCTGTGTGAAGCAGGTGAGCCAAGGCCTGCAGGACAAGGAAAAGTTCTTAAAGAGACAGTGCTATTTTTTCTGAGTTTTTTTTCTGTTGACTGCAGTGTGCAGAAGTCAATTGCACCAATCGATTATCTGCCAGTATGGGGCGATCGAAAAGAAATGACCGTTACGCAAAAATGCTTGCAGAAGCATGGTGGCTGGAAGGCATAACGCCGTATGTGGAGGCTGCACCAGTGACAGCGAAAGATTTGCCAGTTTTTGAGTCCCCTGTGGACTGCTACAAGCAACAGGTGGCCGCATTGACCCCAGCTTCTACAGTGGTCGAAAGAGCCTGGTGGTCAACACCTGTGGAAGCTGAACAGAGGTCCAGCAGGTGTGCGGTGGTCGGTAGCAACGCCCGTGAACGCAGGGTTGCTGACCGCATGCCATGGAGGTCGCTGCAGAGGAGTGGAGCCAAGCAAAGGTGCCTGGAGAGAGGATCCAGCGTGGCCCGGAGAGACTGCGAGTGACCCGAGGGAGAGTGCCGTCTCCTGTAGCAACAAGAGAGAAAGTGTTATCAGGAAAGAGAAACCTGCACTGGACTCCACCTTGGAGACAGGAAAGCTCCACCCTGGAGACAGAGTGGAGTCCAGTGCAGCAGGGTGCTGTGGATTGGGAAGAACCCCCAGTGTGCAGGTTAGCACATGACTAATTTTCCTAATGGGGAAAAAAAACACTCGGAAGACTCCAAAACCACCTCTATGGGAAGAATTAAATGCTGCCTGGCACTGGATCCTCCCAACCAAGCCAAGCTATACGGCTTGGCCCTGTCAGTTTCCCACGCAGATCTCTCTCTGCATTCCTCCTCTAACAACTGGGACATTGATTCCCCCTTCACCCACTGAGTCAGGTGATGAACAGGACGATCGGTCAGGTGCTCTTATGGACGAACTTGTTTGTGCACTACCCACTAAAAATGAACTGACGGACATGTTCACATTTGGTCTCGGCGGGGGGGGGGGTTCTCACCTACTCCATCAAGTAGATGATAATGAGAATCATCAAGACTCCCATGCCATAGCTATCTCTAAACATTAGTCCAATCGGATTTTCAGGTACAGCATGCCATATCCTTCAGATTGGAAGACCAGGAGAACAAAGGGCGCAGAAACAACTTATGCATTCACAGCCTCCTGGAGGCGACAGTGGACCCAGACCTTGCAGACATCCTGATGGTGGTTTACTTGGGTAAACCTCCCTCCTCTCCTCTACTTTCTGACAGGGCACATCGGGCATTAAAACTGAGAGGCCTTTCCTCAGTGACCCCCAGGAATGTTATTTGTCATCTCCACTTCCAAACGGATAAAGAAAACACCTTGTGAAAACTCAGTGAGACTCCTCTTACGGACTTTGATGAAGCAAAAATACAAATATACCCTGACCTTGCCTAGGAAACCCTGGCAGTCTGCAGAGCCCTCTGCCTGCTTTTTTAAGTTCTCCAGTCGAACGGCATACAATACTGCTGGAGATTTCCTTCCTGCTTAATCTCTCAAGAAACGGCAAGTCGGCTATCATTCCTTACCCTGAAGATCTCAAACAATTCTGTGAAACCTTAACATCCGTGTTCCCCTCTTACTGGGTTGGCTGGAATCTCCGCCCAGTCTGGATCCATTGCCCAATAAAACGTGGAAGGCCGCATCTCAATCAGCTGCATTTAAACGCCACTCTCTCTGATTATATGATCTTCTCCTTCCTCGCATCATCTGGTGAGACCGTTACCCTGCTTTTGAGCAATATATCTCACATAGACTATAGCTCCCTCTAAATAGTCACTCATCACACTTATTAGACAATCTAGTTATCAATGCAATGGTTTGCTTCAGAGTTTTGTTAGCCTTGGGATGTATTGCTGATTTGTTGTTCATTTATGCGGTTTTCTAATGTTTTCAGTTTGATTACGGTTATTCTTACACTTTTTGCTGGTGGAGTTTGCTAGTAGCCCAGTTTAGGTGACTTTTAACATCTCTCCCCTTATGCTGCCATCTGAGTTCAATGTAAGCCTATGTTTCTGCCCATGTGGCCTGCCACGTTCCCCGCAATCAGCGCCCTGTGCTTTTTGAGAGACTAATTTGGTTAAACACCTTACACTTATCCGTTGTGCCATACTTCACTTACCCATATGCTTTTGTTGTTGTTTATTGTTGATCAACCCAACCATTTTACAAACTGGAGGCTCTATGCCTCTCCATACAAAATTTTCAGCCAATCCATAAACTTCCCCTGCAGACCGTATTTATCAAATAGCAACAGAAACTCTGATCAGAAGCCTTCACCTGATCTAATACCAGCAAATACTTTCTGCTGCCGGCAGCTCTGCATTACTCTAAAGCCTCCTGGACAGTCAAAACTTCTGAATAGGTACTTCTATGTTGGACTGAACAGTGCTAATAGTGGCACAACAAATCACCTGTTATTGACAACAAATGCCAGAGAAGAATCTTTGCCAAGACCTTTTATCAACATTTAGAAGACTTAAGAGACACTAGTTATCAATCATTAAGGTTTTCTTACATTTTGACAAAAGAATCAAAGCAGTTTGCCTCATGGAGGGAGCAAACCCTCTTCTAGAGAAGCAATACAAACCTACAATAAAAAGTAGTTATAATAATTTAAAACACTTGTAAAATGTAGCCGTTTATCCATCTGGTCCAGAAGATTTCCTTGTAGCCAACTCCTCTAAAAGCACATACTACCTCATCATGAGATTGGTTTGACAAATCCATCCAAGTTAATGCACCATTTCACAGTCCTTAAGTAGACTCTAGAAAGATCTCCGTCCTGTCCTGACTAAAGCCGTCCATACACTATTCTTTTTTTTTTTTCATTCAACCCGGGGGCTGAACTAAAAACAATAGCACAGATTCCTCCATCAACGCTTATGAGCATCGATCGAGGACTCTCCCACTGTCTGCACTGTATTCCTGAAGAACCGGCTGAAATTCGCATAATGTATGGCCAGCTGAACGCTCTCCCTTCCAAAACGGTCTGCATAACCTGGCCTGACAACCTCCAGAATCCCTTGTCTGCACTTCACCAGGGAACTCACATGATCTTTCAAGTCTGTGACGTCTTAACTGCTATACCTTGCTTACAGTTCTGATAAGGGTCAGGCAAGTAATATTTCCCATAATCTCTCTCCTGAACCAAGTGGCATGACAGACATGTTGACATTTCCTAAGAAGAAGTTTCATCTGAGAGATCTCCCTGTAACTCCTGCATACGAAACCAGGTGATGAAGCTTCCTCCACACGTGCTGTTAGGCAATGTATTTATGAAGCTACTTCTCCTTAATGGTTACCGTAAAAAAGTCCAATCTCCCTTTGTTTCACAAGCTCCCACCACTCTGACATACTGCTGCACACTTCCAGAACACAAACCTGCACCTGAAAAAAAAATCCTCAAAGGATTATCATAGCTCTACATCTTTCAGGAAACCTGAATTCAGTTTGCACCCTTTCCCTTGGGTGGCAGGTCCGAGGCATTCAATCTCAGGTAACATACAGTGGTCCAAGAACTCCGCCACTCTTAATATGGAGGCCAAGAAGGCAGAGTTCTCCTTTACCACTTCAGGACCATAATACGTATACTGTATAAACAGCGCAGTCCTGAAGTGGTTATACCAGGATTATGGCTGCTGCTGCAGCCAACTCTTGTATGCTGCCAAATAGTGTGCCCCTCCCCCCACCCTACACACACACTCTGCCAGGGAGGGCTTGTTAGCCCCCTATCTGATAGCAATACAATTAAGTGTATATTAAAAAAATAAAAATTATATTACATATGCAAAATAAAAAGATTGAAGCCTTCCACCCCTATGTACTTGCACATACAAATGCAACCACTGTTGGGGAGCCTACTTGCAAAAACGACAATTGCGCCACACGTTATATATCATGAGCAATAATGGTGAGTGAGATCAATCATTTCAGTGCCATCATTAACTGCTAACTCTAAACTGATGAGTTGCAAAGGCTTTTTAAAGTGTTGCCTTGGGCAGTTTTGGGTGCTGTCATTTTTTGCCATTCATAAGTGCACGCAATTTTATGCCTTGACATGTGTCTATTTTCTTGACACAACCCCATCTTTTATATTTTATTGAAAAAATGGGTATTTGTTTGTGGGCACTAAAATTTATTTTAATGAATTTTTTCCTAAAAATATTGATTTGCACAAATATCAAGCAACTTAAAAAAAAAAAGCATTAACTAGGAATTCTACAGGGCCTCTGCTTTTAAGTGGTTTCCTAGCTAAAAATTCTGATTTTGACATGCATGTGTTAAAAAAAAAAAAGAAAAACCTGTAGTCTATTCTGACTATTTCCTCTCTAAAATGTGAAATCTGTGTCATCAGGGCAGTGCATAATAGGCATATCTACCAGGGCTGCCTTACCATATTTTTAGGAAAACACTATCAGAATGCAGCTTGTCTCTGGGGCCTCTCCTGACCTCTGGCTTGATTATGGTGTTAAAATCACCTCGAACGACAACCTGCCTAAGGCTGGGCACACACCTTACAACCATCGCAAGACTTTTGTCTTGCGATGGTTGTAAGGTACTTAAAAAAACGTACGATCTGCCTATGTTGCATAGGCAGATCGGACTTGCGATCGCAAGCCACGCCCCCTGAGGGGCGGGCTTCCGATGACCGCAATGCCGAACGGGCATGCGCACACCGGCCCGTCCGGCTTTTATCTTACGAAAATGCTACAGACCCGCCGAACATCGTACGATGCTTGGCGGGTTTTCGAACATGTCTGTAAGTTAAAAGTCGTGCGACCTTACAGTAGCAGAGGTAGCACGGCTTCCACACACCTTACGATAATCGTACGATCGCGGGATTTCCCGCGATTATCGTACGATTATCGTAAAGTGTGTGGGGACCTTTACTGTAAAAAGGAAGGACTTGATCCTTGTAAAGAGGCATTTCCATTTGAAGTTCATAACTATCAGGTGCAGGTAGTGCCGTCTCATAGAGAAGTCAAAACCATGAATCTCCCCATTTTTTTACCTCAATTACCCCCCAGCATTTACCATATTGATTTTTAAAAAGTACTGTAGTTCCACTGTGACGCTGGAGTGCAAGAGACCAAAAGGAGGGACCACACCTCCACTCTATTTTTGCTAGATTAATATTGGCCAAAGTCTTGAGCCAGGTCTCCTCCTCTCACAGGGTCATCTCCTCTACACTCAACCCTTTAAGCCCTCAAATAACAGGGAGCATCAGCTCTTTGTAACATGACATTAATAACAGTCACTTCTTTCACGTCCAGTATAGATTCAAGGGTCTTTTACACAGAACTCAATCCTCATCCACCTACTAACAAAATGTTATCTGCCAAAGTCTCATCTGCATTAGAAGGCATAATGACAGGAGCTGAAATGGCCTCAGACATAGCCATTTTTACTCATTGCAATAGGGAAAGCTGTGCTACCAACAGTTCCCTGACAGCTCCTCAATTGCTATCATTCATTCTCCCCTCTGCATTCTCCCATTGCCTCTGTAACATGATCCAGGTTGAGCCACCTTCTGCTTTTCATAGAAATTTAAATGAGCTGAGTTTTACAGCCTGATGAGGCATCCAATGGAATTCTATTCACATTGTGCGAGCAATGTAAAGGATAGACAGACACATCTGTAGAGGCTTTTACCTGAAGGCCAGAATTCACAAGAGCATCTGCAGAGGGTCTACAGAAGATCTTTCCTTCTGACAATTTGCAGATTTCACAGAAACACATGCAGAGGGTTTTTCCTGCATCTCTGCAGAAGATCTCTTGTGCATATTGTCCTGCTGGGCTACCCCAAGGTGGGCAGTATATTGTTTAGGAAAAATAGCTGAATCTTTGAGCGACTGCCTCACCTGTTGTATTTGAACTGCAGCAATATCAGCTAGAGATGTCCAGTTCATGAACGAATCGTTTCTATTCACTGAACTGGAGGAGTCAATTCAGCTGAGTGAGCTGATCTGTTTGTAGCAGCTCAGTGTGACGAATAGCAGAGACTCTAGCTAGCTAGCTTGTAATATGATCCTAGAGTGAAGCCAGGCTTCTGCCAGCCCCTCCCCTCCCTGCCCACCCCTGCAACCAATCACATCTCTGAGTCACAGTACATGGAGTCTTAAGGTGCCCACACACCTTACAATTTGTCTGCAGATTTTCTGTGGTCAAATGGAAAAAGTGCAACAGATTGGGCCAGGTGGAGATTACTCCTTCCACACAGTTAAGTGTAGATGGAGGAATCTGTTGCACCTTTTCCATCTGACCACAGAAAATCTGCAGCTGCAGATAAATTGTAAGGTGTGTGGGGAGCTTAAGAATCGAATAAGTCTACTAGTTAAAATAATCAAATGATTGTACTTAGTTAGTAGACTCATTCGATTCTTTGAGTTAAAGAATCCTTAGTCATCAGAGGGGTTACAGAGTTAAAAGAATTGTGAGTCCCCACCAGTAGAACAATACACTGACTTAGGCTGGGCACACACCTTACAACCATCGCAAGACTTTTGTCTTGCGATGGTTGTAAGGTACTTAAAAAATGTACGATCTGCCTATCTTGCATAGGCAGATCGTACTTGCGATGATCGCAAGCCACGCCCCCTGAGGGGCGGGCTTCCGATGACCACAATGCCGAACGGGCAGTGTGCGCTTGCGCACACTGGCCCGTGTGGCTTTTATCGTACGAACATGCCACAAACCCGCCGAACATCGTACGATGCTCGGCGGGTTTTCGAACATGTCCGTAAGTTAAAAGTCGTGCGACCTTACAGTAGTAGAGGTTGCACGGCTTCCACACGCCTTACGATAATCGTACGAGAATCGAGTAGTGTATGGGCACCTTTAGACTCAGCCGACTCATATGATTGTTAGACTCCATGTACTGTCACTCAGAGATGTGATTGGTTGCAGGGGTGGGCAGGGAGGGGAGGGGCTGGCAGAAGCCTGGCTTTCACTCTAGGATCATATTACAAGCTAGCTAGCTAGAGTCTCTGCTATACGTCACACACGTCACACTGAGCTGCTTCAAACAGATCAGCTCACTCAGCTGAATCGACTCCTCCAGTTCAGTGAATAGAATCGATTCAAAAGAACGATTCGTTCATAAACTGGACATCTCTACCGAAGATTCGATTCATGAATCGGTTCTTTTGAATGAACTGATTCAAATGAATCGATTCATTTAAAAGATCCGAACTTCCCATCTCTAATAAATTCTATGGTTGTGTACTCAGCCTTTTGTAAAACAATATTTGTAAAGGGTATCTTCACAAAGTGTCACAGAGTAACAATCATTAAAAGATGCGGTGATCCACCAGATAGAGCTGGATTGGCAGTAAACAGGATCTAGCAGGAATAGGCAAGATCAATTCACACAAATATGGCAAAAGATCTCTCACCATTTATATGCACTTTATATATCTACCCTCCAGCAATTGGTAGCTTTATAGCTGTCTCCGCCGACTGGATGGTGATGGGTGCAACTCAGGCCGCAGAATACTCCAATCTGGATGATAATGGCTGCAGTACAGAAATCCGCCTCTAGATTGAAATGCAAACCAGATCAAATATCTGCTGAGGTTTCTGCCCCCGTTCTAATTAAGTCTGAGTGGTATGGTGTGCACACCAGAAGAATCACACTGACACGGTGTTCAGCTAGATGAAACTTCTCCTATTATGCTAAGGCACATGAGTTTATATAGGCAAGCAGCCAATACGGTGTGCAAAAGTCCTGTAAGCGTAGCGTCACTAGACTACTCATAAGCTTCTGATTGGTCTTGTCCATATAAGGTAAACTTCCTTCAGGATCCAAACATTGTCATCTTGGGTGTAGTCCCGGAAGGAGGCACTATCTTAGTTTCTTGTTCTTCACACGATGAGAGTGGGTGCAGCTAGCAGCCATTTTGAGCAAAGAATAGATAGTAAGAGGATAGCTACACACCTATATGCATTAATAAGACAAATGGTAATTTTACTTTATTCCATAACAGTCCCCCCTTAAAATGACTATTTTACTCTGTCCCTAGGTTTCCTAACTCATCCGTCTTTATGTGTCTTGGAACTTTCTTTGTGCTGCACGTTAGACGAGCGATGGCTATCCCATCGCCCCCCTTGCCACAGACTTTACACATAAAGAAGTCAGATGCTGTCCCTAGAAGGGGGGGTTCAGTAATCAGGTGGGAGGGACTGTAATGGAGTGTAAGGTTTCTCTCCCCCAACCTCTTGGTTCAGGAGGGTTGGGAAGCTATTGTCTACAGCTTTTCCCATCAACTTTTTCAGACAGGGTAAGATACAGCAAACTACTAAGGCGAGAAAAACTAGAATTATCAGCACAGTTACCCCTATCTGTGATAGGACCTTTTGCCATCCACTCATCCAATTTAAATATTGATCCCACGGGTGATACCTGAGTTCTTTTTCAATTCCACTGATAGGTCTTCTAATTTTTTAATAGCTAAGGTAACCTTACCATTTGGGCCAGTGTTGTCAGGGATGTAGGTACAACACGTCCCTGATCCTTCTAGTATTTTACACACGCCCCCCTTTTCTGCGAGAATCATGTCCAGGGCCATTCTATTCTGAAATGTCATGTAAGAGGTAGGGGCTAATTGATCTGCAATTCCTTGGAGGGCATCTCTGGTATAATTCACAAACCTCTGTTGATTATAGTAGATGTAGTTTATCCAATCAACATTCTTATTGACAGTTATAATGGGGATCAGGGACTCAAAACCTGCTTTTACCTGATCCCTGGCCTTAAATTCATCAGGCACCCCCCTTTGGACTCCAATGGCATCTATATACACATGAGGGTCAAAGCTTCCAGGAGGGGCTTCCTGTTTCCTCCTGCGGCTAGGTGTTGGGTCAAGGTGTGTGTTGGGAGTATTTTCAGCTAAGATATGGAGAGGCATGATAGCCTTTGCAAGGGCACACTCACCAGTCCAGGTTCCCTCTAACCTCATTCTAATTTTGTGATCCCCACAGATCCAATATACATCACCAAGGGACCGGGTCTGATTTTGTACCAGCCCCTGTGAAACATTGCTGTAAGTAGCGCAGTAGCCTTTCGTGAAATTACCCAGGAATCTCCCTCTGCCTTTATAACTGGAGTGGCAGGTGTAATTCCCCGGGTAAATAGTGATGCCCTCATCTGGCTTTAGGGTTTTGGTAACTATGGGATATTCTCTTTTCCACCCTTCACATGCAGTATGATTGGTAGTTGTGTTGGTGTATAGGCTAAGGAAGCATTCTTCACTCTCTTCCTGGATCTGCAGGGGAACCGTACCTAGGTGTGGCCTGGCGCTGCCGCAGACATAGCAGTTGCTTGTGTTATGTTGATTGGCACTGAATCTCATCCACTCAAGCCACAGGTTGGTGTCAGAGAAACCAGTTTCTGCAGCCATAGTGTCCTCAAAGGTGGGATTTGCTATGGCTATCATGTCATCTAAGGTTTGGATATGGGGCTTGAGGGGATTGACCACTGTCTGAGGGGGATTCCACTCGGATGGCTTGTACATGTCTCTCAGTTGGAATTTCCCTCTTCTTCCCCCGGTCTCCCCCGCAACCCACATTCCCAACACATACATCCCCTCATCACCGGGGCTAGGGTTTTCTATAGTCAGGGTAAATTTCATACTATGTCCCGCTCTTCCAATGTTCAGACATGTACCCGTTTTCAGTAGGGTCAATCGCCTGATCAGGGACTTTCCATTCCCATCTTTCTTGTCCAATGCACTTTGAGGCCTATACCCCCAGTCTGTTCCTGTGTTCCATCCCACTGATCCCCAGTAGTCGCAGTTTTGTTCCCAGTAACTATCTGTCACGCATAAATATGTGGATCTGGATCTGGGTGTGTCACGGTATAAGTTGCATTGCCAGGGAACTGAAGGGCAGGAGACTATGTTGCAATAATCAAAGGTGAAAGTGGCTACATGTGTGTTAGATGAGTTGTACCAGAATGTAGTCAATGTATCTTTCTGTGTAATGGCCACCTGTTGGGCCCCCACCAGGCTTAACAGAAAAAGGATATACAACATGGGGGTCATCATGGTGTGGATTGGACTTTGTCTTCAGGTGCTGGAACCTTCTTACAGTGGGAGACGTGTATCCAGGTGTTCTTCCCCGCCAACTTGACAGAGGTTGACGTGGTCAGCAGAACTTGGAACGGGCCATCATATCTTGGTTCCAGGGAATGTTTTCTCATGAACTTCTTAACCAGTACCCAATCTCTGGGTAGTAGGCTATGAGTTCCTGTGTTTGACTCAGGGTCTGGAATGGAAGAAAACACTTGGGCATGTACTTGGGTTAATTCCCGTGATAATGTGGTCACATAATTGGTTAACACATCAGATTGTAATTGTAACTGTTGTGGAAAATAACAACCAAGTCTGGGGGCTGAACCAAACAGGATTTCATAGGGGGACAGGGAGTATTCTCCCCTTGGTGTGTATTTGACACTGAATAGGCAATGGGCAGACTGTCCGGCCAACTCATACCAGTCTCTTGGGTCATTTTGAGCATTCTAGTTTTTAGAGTGCCATTCATTCTTTCTACCTTCCCACTACTCTGAGGGTGATAGGGGGTGTGGAATGCCAAGGTGACCCCTAGTGCGGCCCACACTTCTTTGGTTACTGAGGCCGTGAAGGCAGGGCCCTCTCTATCTCTTCTGGGACTCCGTATCGACACACTAATTCAGTTAAAAGTTTCTTTGCAGTGGTCTTGGCAGTCATGTTGGTTAGTGCATAAGCTTCTGGCCAACCAGAGAACATATCAACGACCACTAGGGCATACTCAAACCGCCCGCTCTTTGGCATTTGGATGTGGTCAATTTGTATTCTCTGGAAGGGTACAGGGGTTTTGCAAGATGCTTCTGTGGTGTCTTTTCTGTGCGTCTGCATTGCCAGGGAACTGAAGGGCAGGAGACTATGTTGCAATAATCAAAGGTGAAAGTGGCTACATGTGTGTTAGATGAGTTGTACCAGAATGTAGTCAATGTATCTTTCTGTGTAATGGCCACCTGTTGGGCCCCCACCAGGCTTAACAGAAAAAGGATATACAACATGGGGGTCATCATGGTGTGGATTGGACTTTGTCTTCAGGTGCTGGAACCTTCTTACAGTGGGAGACGTGTATCCAGGTGTTCTTCCCCGCCAACTTGACAGAGGTTGACGTGGTCAGCAGAACTTGGAACGGGCCATCATATCTTGGTTCCAGGGAATGTTTTCTCATGAACTTCTTAACCAGTACCCAATCTCTGGGTAGTAGGCTATGAGTTCCTGTGTTTGACTCAGGGTCTGGAATGGAAGAAAACACTTGGGCATGTACTTGGGTTAATTCCCGTGATAATGTGGTCACATAATTGGTTAACACATCAGATTGTAATTGTAACTGTTGTGGAAAATAACAACCAAGTCTGGGGGCTGAACCAAACAGGATTTCATAGGGGGACAGGGAGTATTCTCCCCTTGGTGTGTATTTGACACTGAATAGGCAATGGGCAGACTGTCCGGCCAACTCATACCAGTCTCTTGGGTCATTTTGAGCATTCTAGTTTTTAGAGTGCCATTCATTCTTTCTACCTTCCCACTACTCTGAGGGTGATAGGGGGTGTGGAATGCCAAGGTGACCCCTAGTGCGGCCCACACTTCTTTGGTTACTGAGGCCGTGAAGGCAGGGCCCTCTCTATCTCTTCTGGGACTCCGTATCGACACACTAATTCAGTTAAAAGTTTCTTTGCAGTGGTCTTGGCAGTCATGTTGGTTAGTGCATAAGCTTCTGGCCAACCAGAGAACATATCAACGACCACTAGGGCATACTCAAACCGCCCGCTCTTTGGCATTTGGATGTGGTCAATTTGTATTCTCTGGAAGGGTACAGGGGTTTTGCAAGATGCTTCTGTGGTGTCTTTTCTGTGCGTCCTGGGTTGCACTTGGCACAGATAGCACATGACCTGCACAAAATGTTTGTTAATGTGGTGATCCCAGGTGCTGTATAGTACTTGTTGATGAGGGGTTCTCTCCTTCTACTTCACGTGGGCCACTTGCTGCTTGTTTGGCCACTGAGTCTGCTAAATGATTGCCTCAAGCTTCTTGTGAGTTGAGTTTGCCGTGAGCTTTCACCTTCAGGATAGCCACTTGAGTTGGAAGAAGTAGGGCATCCATCAAGTCCTTGATAGCCGTGCTATGTTTTACTGGTGTGCCGCCTGCCGCTGACAGGAATCCCCTGGCCTTCCAGATGACTCCAAAGTCATGGGCAACACCAAAGGCGTACCTTGAGTCTGTATGGATGTTTGCTCTTTTTCCTTCAGCCAGTCTGCACGCTGTGGTCAGTGCTTGTAGTTCAGCCTCTTGTGCAGACATCATTGATGGCAGGGCTGCAGCTTGCAGGACTGTATCTTCAGTGGTCACTGCCTAGCCTGTGTGGTACTTGCCTCGCTCATCGGCAAACCTGGAGCCATCAACAAAAATTGTGAGGTCTGGGTTTTCCAGTGGCTTCTCACTCATAGTGGGGAGGTGTGTGGTCTCCATCTTCATGAGTTCAAAGCAGTTGTGCAAAGGGTCAGGGTCTTCAAGCTCTTCAACGCCCCCCTTGGGAAGTGGAAGGAGAGTGGAGGGGTTCAGTGTGTTGCAACGCGTCAGGGTGATATTGTCTGGCAGTAATAAGGAACATTGGAGCCTCAAGTGTCTGGCCATGGACAGGTGTATGGGCTGAATCTGGTTCAGTATAGCAGCAATGTCATGGGGTGCAAGCAGGGTAAGGTGATGTCCCAGGACCAGATCCGAGGTCTTGTCAAGCAAGGCTTGAGCAGCAAAGACAGCTCGAAGACAGGAGGGGCCTCCTCTCGCCCCCGCATCCAATCTGCAGGAGTAGAAGCCTATTGGGCGTAGGCGGTCGCAAATGGTCATTTTACTTGATTCCATAACAAGATGTCACTGCACATCTTCAGAGATCAAGGGTAGCATAGCATACTGAAACTCCCCTCTCAAGCCTGCAACTCCCTTTATAGGTCTCCACAGGAATCACAGACTCTTGCAGTAAACAGGAGACAAAACACAAGAGACAGTTCCCCTGTCTGGCTGCAGCATACCAGTCTGCGTCTCTCTCCCTGTTTCTTCCTCTCTATCTCCTCAGTCGACTCCCGTCAGGTAGTGGGCGGGGCTAATCAGCCTTGGAGCCAATCATAGCTCTCCTGGGCTGCTATCCAATCAGGTATTTCCTTGCCTTTGTTGTTAGGGGTGGGCTTTCTTCTTTGCTACAGCAGTAACCAATCCAAGAACAATTCTTCTGCTGCAGCCAATAGAGTCTCTACTCCAGTCTCTGTGGGTGCTCTAGCCAGAGAAATGCAGTGCAGTGTTTCTCAGAGAAATACTCTGCATATACTATAGGAGCAATACTCTGCCTGTGCTACACTTACCTTTGCTTCCAAGGACAAAAAGCTCAGGCTTCATCACTGGTTGATTACTGCTCCAGGCTTGGCCATATTTAGCTCTGAAAGATTTTAAAACTGAGCGCAAAACCTTGAGGCTTTTCCATTGCACTACCAATTACCAAAAAATGGTTAATCACCTTTTGCTTATAAGTCTCCACATTATCACTATGGCCTGGACTAACAGTAAGATCCTCCACCACCTGCTCCTCACTAGGCCGTTTATCATCAGGTGGACTTTTCCCAGGACTTCCCATAGGATTAAGCATTGTACATGGACAGAGTTGGCAAGCAAGGCCCAGGCAGAAAATTAGGAATCCCCTCCAGCGTGATAAGCTCTATCATACAAAGAAGAAGCCATATCTGAACATGATCCAGAAACGCCATTGTTTTGTCCGATTGAGGAGTTTTTGGTCAGCCCACTAATTCTCCCTCTTTCTCCCTATCACACTCGTGCATTTACGCAGAGGAGGGAGATGGATACGCCAGGCACTGGTGAGGGGACGGGGTGTGGGAGGTGACGATGATTGGCTGTATGTGTTCCCTTGGCAACCATAATGGCGTGTTCTGATTGGTTAGGGGGACACATATACTGCTACATACTATGGCGGACATACATGCGTGGCCCCAAAAACGCATTCAGCATACAGCACATAGCAGTCGGAGAGACGTATCCATCTGTGTGATCTCCCGGTCTTGGCTAAATGACACATATTTTGTTCTCAGTGGCATAGCCGCATTCAGCACTTTTCAAGATGCATTGCTTCTGAGTACAATTCATACTATTTACTATCATCTCAATAAACGATTTTACACAAAGGCAGGTGCCCTGTAATTTTTTTGTTTTTATAGATTTGTTCAGTTCCCTGACTGCAATAGGGCTGCCTTCTCTAGTGGTGGTTATTAAAGGGCAATATGTAAATCCTGTGGCGTTGATGTGGAATGTGGTGAAATTAGTAATTATGGAGTATTTTAAGGGTACAGGACTGTAGACTGTGTACAGGGCTAACATGTTGGCCCAGATCCTATTTAACCATGCTTTTGTAAGCCACACCCAATATTTAGCACCATTTATACACCCCAATTTTTGATTGGACATGCTCTGCATGCTACATGTCTTCTCTTTCCTAGAGTGACCCTCTTTACCAAGTTCCAAGTTGGAAGGTATGTTTAAGAGTTTTTGGCTTAAGCTAAACTCAAGGCAGAAATGTTATAGCACATTTGTAAACTGTACTCCCTTACATTCCATTAATCTGTATTTTTTTTCAATTGCTGCAACAGGCATTACATTACTGTCTCATCCTCTTCTTTCCAGGGTCCACTCTTCTTTATTTCCTGTTCCTAAGACCAGTGGGCATGTCCTCTCCATCCCCACGGCCACCAGTAAATTCCCCTTTGTAGTTTTGTTATATGAGCGGTGATGTAAATATGACATTTGCTACTGTGGGAGGTACAGGGCTGCTCCGATTCCAGGACTGTTCCTCCCCTTAATCACTTCTGAAGTTGATTGACAGGCACGCCCACTGGTATTTATTAGGGATGCACCGACACCGATATTTCGGTATCGAGTACGAGTACCGATACCGCCACCCGGCTTCCCGATTAGCAGGGAGGCCGTTCCCATGCTTTTCGTCCCTAGGTGACAAGAAAGCATGAGCTGGCTTTCTGGCCAATCAGGAAGCCAGGCGCTGTGTCATTACACGGCGCCCGGGTTCCTGATTGGCCGGGAAGGCGGCTCCATGCTCCCTCTTCACTTTATTACTGTTAATAAAGTGTTTGCTATTATTAGGTTTGAATAGCGTGGTGCACTTTGTATATAATGTAATGCCCACTGGTATTGACAATGTGCTTTGTTCATCAAACTGATGACATCAGAGACTTTCTAGATCGCGAATCTTCTGAAAATAGGTGACTATTTTTTTAGGCTAGGGAAGGGAAGTATTGGAGTTTCCTGGAGATCAGCTTTACCTTCTTGGGTTTCTAATCATCCCTTTTTAAGGATGAATGTGATCCTTTTTTAGCCTAATTGTGTAACCATGTAAACATGATCCAAATGCTTGGCTCGTGTTACTGTCACCTTGTCAGAGTTCCCTCTGAAAGTTATTTTGATTTTCACCATAGTATTTTGTTAATCATTGTTCTCTGTGGAATTTCCTTCCTCCCATACAATTTGATTATGATTTTTTTTCTGTTGTAAACATTTTGCTCTTTTTTCCACTCAGTACCATCTTTTAAACAGAACTGCACAAGATTATTCCCACTTTTTTCTACAAAGTATTACACGCTTGTGAAACATATTTACGTGATAATTTTTCAATGTAAATCTTCAGGCTTTAAAATGGAAATGTAATCAGCCACAATTTGCAGAAGTGTGTCCTGGACATTAGTAACAAGATCTTCCCAGTGGAGATTCAAGTTCACTTAAGATATTATATAATTTGTATTTATGTGGCTTTAGCCCATATCTGAAATGTATGCTCATTCTCATGGTTTGCTACTAAAATCTTAGATTAGGCATATAAAACTCAGAAACATAGTGCCAAAATGCACAGGATATAAGGATAATGTTGTACACACAGGGTACCTGGGTGTAGTAGGAAGGCCATAAGAATAGGTATAGTTGAATAGGTATAGTGCAGAGTATAGTATTGCTGGTATAGTCTTAATCTGTCATTTCATTATGTAATAAACTCGTCACGGTTTCTCAACATTTGATCCGGTGCTCTTGTTTTAACTGTACCTCTAGGGTCCCTTCAGTGGCAACAGTGTTCAAAATATAAGGGACCTTTGATATTTTTTCTTGATGTAATTCTATACCTTCAAAATGTTGCTTGTCATGGGTGACATGTATGGTGGGCATTTTAGGAGATAACTAAGTCTAATTCATGCTCTTCCTTCAATCTCTAATTAGGAAGCCAGCAAACTATGGTCAATCCCATCAATCCTTTAAAGCTAAAGTTGTCAGGATTCAGCGTATGAAGTCAAGGTAAGCCTCAGGTGTCAAAGTTAGGAGTCGGAGTCAGGTGATAGCATCAGGTCTCAGAGTCAGTGTAGGATGTCAGAGTCAGTAGTCAGAGTCAGTAGTGAGGAGTTAGAGTAAGGAGGCAGTGTCAGAAGTAAAAGTCAGGAGTTTTTGCCAGGAGTCAAAGTCAAGGCAATTGTTGGTGTGACCTTATATTCCATTGGAATTATTTTTTTTTGTGCCATGCTCTGATCAGGTCACTTTATTATAAGTGCATTTCCATCATTCTTATTAGGGATGCACCGATACCGGTTTTTCGGTATCGAGTACGAGTAACGATACTTATATTTCGGTACTCGCCGATACCGAGTACCGATACCGGCACTTCCGGTAGCATAGAACCGTCTTCCCAGGCAATCAGGAAGCCAGGAAGGCTTCTTGATTGCCCGGGAAGCCGACTCCATTCTGTTTGGCCGGCTGGATGCTGATTGGCCGGGAAGCCGGCTTGGAGGCCGGCCAAACAGATCTGGCAATATGGTGACAGGACCGGGCACCTAATTCCCCTCACATAGATCCGTATCGCATTCATTAACGTACCAGTACCTCGGCCAGCGCTCTCCAAGTGGGCAGACACCGCTCTCCAAGATCTCCCCACGTCTCCTGTGTACAGCGCCCACGCTCAGCCTGCTACTGTGCATGCGCAGACTGCCCAGTGCTCTCATTCAGAAATCCTGTGCATGCACAGTAGCAGGCTGAGCGCCGATCACGTGAGCGTTGTGCAGTGTGTGGGCCCCGCCTCCTCCCTTGCTGCCGACCACGGGCCCCGCCTCCTCCTCCTCCACTGCCGGGTCCAGCCTGCTCCACCGCCGCTGCTGGCTCTCATTGAGTCTGTGGAGAGGAACACGCTGCTCCACAGATTACTGTCAGTGATCTGAACAGCGGCGTGTTCGTCTTCAGCCGCCAGTGAAAGCCACCAGCAGAGGATCCTATAGCGACCCAGGCGGCCCGCACGGCATCTGGCCGGGCCCCACTGTGCCCCGGGCCCCATAGCGGATGCCTGGGTCGCTATGGTGATTGTTACGCCACTGCTGGCAGGATTAACAGGTAAAAATAAAGGAAATAGACCCTATAAAAATGTAACTAATGCAGCCATCTCATCTAAGGAATGGTAACCTGCAATATGCATGTACAGAATTTTACTCTAGTTGCATGATGCTGTGCACCAACTGGCACAACTAATAGACTCCATGCAAAACTTTTTTTAACTTTTGCATAGACTGTGGAACAAATATACTTTACTTTCTGCAAATTGTGGTATTCCTGCCTGTGGCTCAAATGAACCCTGTGCATATGTAGCTATAACATTGTCTTTAAATGTACACTTTGATTCATTACAAGGCACATATCATCATGTGCATTCTTCTGGCTTACATTTATTTAGCTAAAATATCCCATTTTGCTAATATGTAGTTTCTTGGCTTTACTTACAGTTTTATTTATTTGAAGATCTAATACATGAGTGCATAAAACAAGCAAATATTTAAATAAGTAACCAAAACGGTTTTCCCATAGCTATTAAAACCATTTAGTCATCATGATTCAAACTATGTCAGGGGACTATGTAAATGTGGAATAATTGTCATTAGACCAGGCCTGTCTCGTTTTGACAGCTGTATGACAAGTTAATTGATACAACAAATGAAAAATATCAACCTTGAGGTTTTTCCTCTGCAAAACAAACTGGCAAGTATTGAATTACTAATGAAATTCAGTGTAGTGACAAATAAAAGGCATGAATTTCATTGCTAGCTAAACAAATGGCAAGTTATGTTTTAGCAGGTACTGTAGATATAGTAGTTTAAAATATGTTTGCATTAAACTGTTATTGGTCATATATTTTTTCCAGCAAATATGGTATATCTTTGGAAGAATGTTAAAAAGGAAGGAATATATTATACCACACTTTTGGACTAGTTTACTAGGGAGGTATGGTTTATACAAAATCTTTTAGACTGTAAGCCATCAGGGGCAGGGCCCTCCTTACCATCTTGACTTGAATTGTATTGTGATTGTAATGTCTTCTTTATATTGTAAAGCGCTGCACAAACTGTTGGCGCTATATAAATCCTGTATAATAATAATAATCTTATATCATTTATTTCATATGCATGTTATTATTTACTAAAGATATAATTTGCTTCTTAGGATGATTTGAAGTCATATACCCAATATGGAAAAAGGAATTTAAAAATGGATGTCCTTGAGGATGTCCTTGAGCTGGAAAGAGTCCAGAGGAGGGCAACCAAACTTATTAAGGGGATGGAGGACCAGAGCTACAAGACAAGGCTACTAAATTTAAATATGTTATCGTTGGAAGTAAGGAGATTAAGGGGGGATATGATTTTCATGTACAAAATGTTTAACGGTGATAGCAACATGGGCAACAAACTCTTTACAATTAACTCCGTAACAAAGACTAGAGGCCACCACCTAAAACTGGTGGGAAAAAAATGTCAGCACAAGGGGAGAAGGTGGTTCTTCTCAGTTAGAGCGGCTAGGGTCTGGAACTTGTTGTCACAGGCAGTGATTTCAGCTAAGAGTGTGTAATCGTTCAAGAAGCTTTTGGATGATTTCCTTAGGGACCGTAATATACAGGGCTACAGGAACTATTAAAAATGCGATCAAACAGGGACCTTTACATACGCACACATCAGTAGAACCTTATACATGCACACAATAGGTTGGACTTGATGGACTTATGTCTTTATTCAACCTCAAATACTATGTAACTATGTAAAATAGGAATTTAGCTTGATGGGTACGGGTACTCCTAGAATGAGATCCTAATAGGTTGGACTTGATGGACTAATGTCTTTATTCAACCTCAAATACTATGTAACTATGTAATCCAATTGTGTATTTGGAAATGTACAGTTTTTAAAGATAAACCCAGGGTTCCCCGTACAGTGTGGTGCAGGCAGCCAAGAATGAGAGATTTCTCAGGCATCAGAAAATCTCTTTCCCCTGACTAATAAATATAGTTTCTGATTCTGAAATCAGTCTTTGATGAAGTCCTAAAGCATAACTAGACCCAAGAACAAAATTTTAATGTAGTGCAGCTTACCAGTTCTTAGGTTCGGTGGCTGCATTAGTTTTTTGTTTTTTTGGGCTTTTGTTCCTTTATTTTCACATGGTGATCTTTCAAGTAACACATTTGTTGTCCTAGGGTGACAATGCTCACTCTCTGTACTGTATCTACAAAGGAGCAGTGTTGTCACCTTAGGACAGGACTACAGAATACCTCCCCTCTTCTCTGTAACATAGTGGGATGTGCTTTTTCCTTCCAGAGGGCGGCTGGGAACAATGTAAAATGGTAACACCGCAGGAGAGAACACTGGGAGTTATTAGTTCACAAAATTTCTAGCAGGATCAGATATTTTTTTTACACTTTACATTATATATTTAACAGACCAAAAGGAAGTCAGCTAAGGGTAATACTGCAAGATAAAAGCCCTTAAAATTGACTGAGACTGCTTTTCAAAAATGGTTTTTGGGTCATGGTAATATGTGAACAAATTAGTTATAAAAAGTTGAAATTCAGAGCAAAGTATCCACTGCCAATCTACAGTATTACAGTTGAGAGTCCCAGAAATGACCCTTAGTGATTCTCTAGCAGAATGTACAGCGTAAAGGGATCCCACAAAGCTGTAAATTGAAGGATTTTATTATTTCCCATGTTGCCCTTGAAGCCAAATAAAATGGCCCCTCCTCACGGCTCTACACATTGCCTTTCCTTGTTTATTTTAAATAGCAACATGTTCCTTAGACATGTGGTGGGCTTCTGAAGCCATTTTGTTTCAGTTCGCTGCTGTATTGTCCCCCAGAGGCCAAGATCTTACCCTCTCACAGAGGGAGCTGAGGGGAGGATTCCTGAAGTTTTTATTGAAACCTGGCTGCGGGATACACTTGGGGTGTAAAATCTTACACCTCTTTTCTCTGTGCGAGCCCATAGAATCCCCTTTCACCAGCCGCTAGCTGGAGCACCACCGAATCCATTTCTGGTTTGGCTGCTAAATTACAAAGATTGCAAATTTTATACTGAGAAAAGCCAGACAATGATACAATCTCATAATGAATGGATCAAAGCTTTTTTTCTTTATAGATTTCAGCACAAACAGGAAAATATGTGTAAGTTAAGAGGTTGCTGAACATAACATTCCATAATCCACACTTTATCCTGTGAAGTTGAGGATCGCAGTTCAAGGCAATACTCATTTTTTTTAAATGCCTGCTGCAGTCAACGCATGGCTAGCTATGTTACTATGCTTATAACATAGCAGTGCAATATTGATAGCACTGGACAAAGGTCTATTGTTAAGGCGGAACTCACTTAGTTGCTTGTAAAAATGAACACGATATTAGGTGAGGTTATGTATCTCTGTTCAGCCATAGGATTTTGCCAGTGCTTTGCCCCTGTGGGGGTAAATGGGGTTGTTTGTTTGCTTTTTCTTTTCTAGAAGATTTTTTTCATCGCGATACTTTTTTTTTTTTTGGGGGGCACAATATTATTAAGATCTGTCACTGAGTTATTAAACTTATCACTGGGTAATTATATGTTATGAGTTCTAAGAAAGCTGTTTTCTCATGGAATGTGAGAAGATTGGGAGATCCAATAAAACGACAGGCAATATTTACAACCATTAAGACTTATTTTTCAGCAATGATCTGTCTGCAGGAAACACATATTAAAAAAGCTACTAGAAATGATTTAAGACACTGGCAATATAATGTACAATACCATTCTACATACACCTCTTATTCAAGGAGTGTTGATTTCTAACATATTAGAGTCTACATGCAGACAGGTGAGGTTGGATTCACTGGGTCGTTATGTGTTCTCATATTGTATTATAGATATGTTTGCATGTATTATAGCTAGTGTATATATACTGTACCTCCTCCACACTCACCTGGGGTGTTAAAGGATTTGCTTGATTTTTCTGGCGGATAAGCCAGAAATACCTGTCTTGATAATAGGGGATTTTAATAACTATCACAGCTTGTCATTGGATAAATATGGATCCCAACTCGCTTTAATAAATTCAGATATGACTTAATTTGCTCGATTAATTGGGGAGACCGGCTTGTATGATGTTTGGAGGCTGAGGCACACTATAATTAGACAGTTTTCTTGTTTTTCACAATACCACAACACTTTAAGGTTCTCAATATGTAGCATGTGGCCTTTCTGATCACTCTTCTTTGGTGATATACAGTGTCTTCATTTCCAGTCTAGGAGTAGAACAGTGTTCTGGAAAGTTAATCCTTGTTCGCTTCAGATAATTCCCAATCATGATAATATTATACAACTATTTTAGGAGTTTTTGATTATTAATAAATCCACTGCTCTTTTCCTATAGTTTGGGATGTGCCTAAAGCCTTTCTCCGGGGTATACTTAAGGAAGAGATCATTGGGATAAAAAAAGGAGTCTAGGGCCCGGGCACTCAACATTACTGAAGCAGTTCAACAATCAGAAGCTAATTATTTAGCCTGTCCCACGATATTGACTCGGAAGATTTGGGTGGAACATCAGGAGTCTTATAAGCGGTTATTGTTATTGAAGGCTAAAAGGAAAAGGTTCTTCTCCTCACAGCCTTATTTTCAGAAAGAGAAGATTGGACATCTTTTGGCTACTATTGCTGGGTCATTTTGTGGCAGATTCAGCTTTTTATCGTGATCTGTATAGTAGTAAAGTCTCTTACAATTAAGATGACCTGACACAATTTTTGGATTTGTTACATCTTGCAAAGCTGACTGAAGCCGATAATATATTCCTGACCGCTCCAACAAAGGATTAACTCAGAGCTGTTTTAGGGCAGCCCCTAATAATAAATCTCCAGGGGCCGATTGATTGCCATTTGAAATTTACAAAAGATATAATTCTATTTTAATCCCTGAGTTTTTAAAGAGGCCGACCAGACTATGAAACTGCCTGACTCAATGGGTGAAACTGTCATCAACGTTTTACCTAAAGCTGGAGGGGATACTAAGCTTCCGTGGGTTCTACAGGCCAATCTCTCTATTGATGCCTGATATTAAGGTGTTGGCTGTGCTGCTATCAAAGGTTATTGGTAAGCACAGCCACCCAGACCAGGCAGGGTTTATACTCACCCATTCCACATCTAATAATATACGTAGATTGTTCCCTAATTTGCAGATTCCAGTAATGAATAATGGAAACAGGGCTATTCTATCATTGGATGCAGCCAAAGCCTTTGATAGTTTGGATTTAATGAACAATATAACTCCTGGATCCAGTTGCTGTATTCTAATAACCGGGCACGTGTGAGAGGGAACAGTGGATTGTCGGAACCATTTCCCCTTGATAGAGGTACAAGACAGGGATGTCCCATCACCTTTATTTTTTGCATTAGGCTTAGAGCCTTTGGGAGCGACAATAAGGGGATCAGACACAGTGACTGGATTCAGAAGAGAAACAGGAGAAGATAAAGTGGCATTATATGCCGATGATGCTCTGATCTTTTTGGGAGACACTGGGAAATCTTTGGAGGCACTAATAAGAATTGTTAAATGGTTTGGAAGCTTTTCTGGTTTCCAGATAAACGTGGACAAACTGTGTTATTGCAGGTAGACCCCCTAGAGCATCCATTGCCAAAATGTGCCGCTCAGATACAGATAGCACCAATTGTAAAATATTTGGGGGTTAAAGTTTCTTGTGACATTTCTGAATATATTACTCTAAATATTCAACCATTTTTAAGCATGTTTCAAGCTAAGAGTAAGTGCTGCAAGTTGCCATTATCAGTGGCTTTTGTACAAGACATGGTCATTATTGAAAGACTATCTACAATATAGAGACTATACGAGACATTTGCCCTTATGGCACACTCCTCTGCAAGAACTTCAAAAACTGAAAGGATTTGAATCATTGCCATCAATAGGGCTTCTATATTTTTATCAGGTATATGAAGGTAACATGATTAAATCTTTTTCAGAGCTTTAAACTCAGTTCTCATTGCAGATAAGACATGTGCACCAGCAAAAAATGTATTTCGTTTTCATTCGGATTTTCAAGAATCAAGAATCCTTTAATTCTTGACTATTCCTTTATTTAGAAAAAAATGGCTCCATCGATGTAATACAGCGTCAATCATGATGCATGATGCCCGCCTACATAAAAAAAGTACCGCACAACGACCCGACCGAACCCGACGAAGATGACAGTAGTACCCCTACTCATTCACAAGTGGCATCTGGGTGTCCCCTTAAAGGGGTACCTCGATGCAAATAATACCCCCTGATCGCAGACCGCCACAACCACTTTGTCAGGGTTGTGAGGAAGAGGCCCTTGTACCCATCGGTATTGGGACACCCTCCCAATGCCGAGGGCAAGTGGCTTGGTAAGGCGCAGGGAGGGAGGGTTCTCCATCGCCCCCCCCCTTTCTGGCCTTGCCGGCCTGTGCTCAGATGAAGGGGGAACCCCACACTCCCCCCCATTTTTTGGGGGGTTAGATTCCCCCTTAAAATTCCTACCAGACCTTAATGTTCTGGTATCAATTGGGGGAGGGGGGCTCACACTTTTTTTTTCTCTTCCGCAGACTGTAAGGGGGGAAAAATTTATTTTTTTCCCTTTTGTTTAATGTCTCATTGAAACAATTTTGTCCAAAATTGTTGTTTTATTTTCATTCATCATTTCTATCAATCTGAGATTCAGATATATCCAAATCTCTGAATAATGGAAATTTGTTTGAATAATGAATCTTTCTATTGCAGATTAAAGCTTTTTTTTTTTTAAAGATCTGCAGCTGCATCCTGCATCACAGGTACAAAAGCTTACCTTTACATTAATATATTGAGATCTTTCCCTTTTACATGTAATAGCTCAGGCAAGGGAAACTAGGCGTGGCTTAATAGCATAGCAATAGCAAGATATATTCTAAGCTTTTGTCATCTGTTAGATCTAAGGGGGAACTAAGATGCCAAGAGGGATGGAGTCAAGATGTGGGTAAGATCGAAAGAACTTGTTGAGCTCAAGCCTTTAAGATAATACCTGATTGTTCATCTCTACTACACATAGATTGACACAAATATTTATATTGCATTGTGTGTATCGTACACCAAAACATCTTTATCAATGGGGTCGGAGGCAAACCCCTCTATGTGATAGGTGTGTACAATCAGATGGTACTTTTATACATCTCATCTGGCGCTGCTCCAAGCTTCATAGATATTGGGAAGGTATACTTCAGACTACAGAGTGTACTCAGTAACGTTACCAGTGGATCCTTAATTATGTCTTTTGGGTATCTTGTCTTGGAACTCAATTACAGGCTTCTTAAAACTGTCTATTACCAGGTTTTTGTCTATAGCTAAGAAGTTGATAGCACAGAAGTGGATATCACCTAACCCACCTACATTTTCACAATGGAAACAAATGGTCAATATGACCCTGGAAATAGAACAACTTACATATTGGATATTGTAATGTCCTATTACATTTTAAAAAATTATGGAATATATGGGTATTATTTGTATGATCTATGTGCTCTAGGGAAAAATAGTTTTTGGAGAAATAAGGGGGT
>NW_017307416.1:238521-251134 GCF_000935625.1 Nanorana parkeri | reverse complement strand
TATGTAATTGTTCTGAAATGTGTAAAATTAATAAAAAATTTTTTTAAAGTGAAAAAAGATAGATACTATGGTTTTTTTATGAACTTACAGTAGTTCCCAGTTTTTAGAATATTGTCTCTACTCTGTTGGTTTTACTTAGCATTTCGTCGACACACGTTCCGCATGGGTTCAGATATGAGACACTTTAGGTTTATTCCATCATGGGTTTAGGAAATGGTTGAGCACACTTGTATTATTTGTATTACTTGTATTCATTTTTTTCTTTATAATGTGTTTTGTCGATGTACTCAGTTCTGCACATGTTCTGATTAGTAGTCTGATACGAGACATTTTAGGTTTATACTACCATGGGTTAAGGAAATGGTTAAGCACAGGAATGCAATTAAGAAAGAGGTTTATATAGTAAATGATCATTTTTCCATAGATAAAAAGAGATGTGGTCACTGAGGAAGTCAATGAGGCATAACACGTAAGGCAGAGTTTAGGTGACGTTATGGAGAGTGGAACAAGAAGAGATACCAGAATGTTGAACGCTTCATACAGATTGATTTTTGAAAACCATTCCTTCTCTAATATATGCTGAGTACACCGGCTCATTGCACACATTTACATGTGAGTGTTCTGTGTTTTCGGCCTTTTAATAAATAATGATTTATTTTAAATAATTATTTAAAATATATGTTTATTTCCCTCTGTGAGAGTATTCACTAAACATTGCAAGGAACATGAGATGAAGACATCATCCAGGTTTTCTTCCCCTGAAGATGGGAAACAAGCTTAATGGGACCTAAAAAAGTAATTAGGTCCATCCTTTGAGGTAAGAGACATGTGTTAAAATGTTGATCGGATTCCCCAGGGATCATCTTTGTGCCATATATACAGTTGTGTGAAAAAGTGTTGGCCCCCTTCCTGAGTTTTCATTGTTTTGCACGTTTGTCACACTTTAATGTTTCAGATCATCAAACAAATTTAAATATTAGTCAAAGATAACACAAGTAAACACAACATGCAGTTTTTAAAGGAAGGTTTTTATTAAGGGAAAACAAAATCCAAAATCACATGGCCCTGTGTGAAAAAGTGTTTGCCCCTCTAAACCTAATAACTGGTTGGGCCACCCTTAGCAGCAAGAACTGCAATCAAGCGTTTGCAATAACTTGCAATGAGTCTGTTACAGCGCTGTGCAGCAATGTTGGTCCACTCATCTTTGCAGAATGGTTGTAATTCAGCCACATTGGAAGGTTTTCTAGCATGAACCACCTTTTTAAGGTCATCAGCATAAGTTCGCTTCAACTTGAGGTCACAAACAGATGGCCCCACAGTATCCTTCAGGATTTTTTGGTAGACAGCAGAATTCATTTTTCCATTTATCAAAGCAAGTCTTCCAGGTCCTGAAGCAGCAAAACAGCCCCAGACCATCACACTACCACCACCATATTTTACTGTTGGTATGATGTTCTTTTTCTGAAATGCGGTGTTACTCCAGATGTAATGGGACACACACCTTCCAAAAAGTTAAAATTTTATCTCGTCTGTCCACAGAGTATTTTTCCAAAAGTCTTGGGAATCATCAAAATGTTTTCTGGCATAACGGAGACAAGCTTTTATGTTCTTTTTGCTCAGCAGCGGTTTTTGTCTTGGAACTCTGCCATGCAGGCCATTTTTGCCCAGTCTCTTTCTTATGGTGGAGTCATGAACACTGACCTGAACTGAGGCAAGTGAGGCCTGCAGTTCTTTAGATGTTGCTGTGGTTATTTGTTTGGTGATCTGAAACATTAAAGTGTGACAAACGTGCAAAGCAATGAAAAATCAGGAAGGGGGCCAACACTTTTTCACACAACTGTATATATTGAGCATGGTGTGTGGATTTACTCGTGTGTGTGCGGAATTGGATCATCTTGTTATTCTGTATACATTTATGTTGAGGTGATAAATAATTATGGAATTTATATGATATGCATTTGTTATTATTTTATGATTATGTAGATTGATCTATGGTTTTACATAATATAAATAAGTGCTACTCTGGTTTATCTTTTAACTTTTATCCTTAGAATACCTCAAATAGTTTATGCACAACAAAAGTTAGGATGTTAGCTAATTCTCTACTATATTTTTGTGTATCATACCTTTTAATATATTCTAACAATTTAGGCAATGGAGCACATAGGCTTAGTAGTCTATACTTTCTGATCCTAGCTTTTTTAATTCTCAACTAATGGTATAGTGTAAGCTGTATGTCATTTTTGTGTCGATAACCCAGTTAAAACTGTCAAAGAAAATAATACATCATGCCCTTTATTTCCGTTAGCTCACCCGGATGGATGCAATCTAGGTCAAGTGCATTATATATCCTAAAGTATGTCCAATCAAAACCTTTTTTTTAGTTTTTCGTAGAGTGGGAAAAGGTTAGAACTTCCGTCAGGGGCGATTTTCCCCTCTCTTTCTGTCCTGGGAACAAGATTGTCACCATAAATGTTGACAAATATTTTATTTCTCAGAGTAGGGAAAGAAAACAATCCTCGTCAGCTTTTTATTGGCAACTCTGTCCCTGTTTCAGATTTTTCCTTACTTCCTGTCTGTTGAAAATATCATCACTGGAACAGGAGGTGAGCACAGATTTGCTCGACAAAGCCTCAGATAGCAATAAAAACTCAGAAGTGATTTTAAGTCTTCCAAACTCTAGCCCAATTAACAATAAAGAGGGTTTTACTACATACTTTAATTTTGTTTAGACTTAGCTGAACATAATGCTGAATGGGGAACATTGGCTACTACTCCTCTCCATATTATGTGCCATTGATATATTCATTGTACAAATGTCAAAGAAACAAGCGCACTTACTAATTCCTCCCTACATTCTCAAAATAACATATCCATACCAAAAATTAAAGAAAAAAATTAACAAATGTTCATAAATAAAGTCCAAAAGCATTAATGGAACAGAGATGGTCCTCTTGTCTGACAGCAGGGGAGGGAGTACGCTGTGACAGGAATTAACACAGGCACTAGAACTGAAAGGGGAGCCTTGTTTTATGTCGGGAAGTGCAGTGACAGTGAGACAAGTGCTGTAAATCAAGAGGCTCATCTCCTTTACAGAGCATGGTTTGAAATTGAGGAAGGTGTGCGGTTATGTCTGGATCTCAGCTTCTACTACCCCCAGAAACATGGAATAAAAAGCAACATATTCTGTGGGAGTTAGGTGACTGACTTTTGAAAAATAATGCATAGTGAAACCTCTTCTTTACATGATGGTTATTAGGCCATAATTTCAGGGCCATTAATATGTTAAAACTGACCGCTGGGTAAATATAAAGCTAGCCCTTCACCTGCACTGTAAGGGATAATAGCTGAATAAGGTGATTTACTCAAATCCAGCTCCAACACTCCTTGGATGCGGGGGGCTCTCACCATCTTCATAATGACACCAGTCCTTTAAGGAGGAAGCTGGTGGGAGCAAGGGGTAAGGTAGGAATTTCATGTTATCTCTATTCCCCAAAACAAAACGAGTAGGAATGAGACATGTTATCACCACTACCATGGGTTCACGGGGAATCCTGCATGTTCCAGGTTCTCAGACCCGGTGAAAGAATACAAGGATTCACATAGTAACCATAATGCATTGTCTGACCTTTTGAACTTCAGGTCAGAATGGCTTAGAAGGGACACTAAGGGGTCTTTTGGATAATATAACTCCCTCACTATAAAAGGGTGTGTTTCAAGCTGCCATATTGACATTGTGCATTGTGCATTGTGCTGTGATAGGAAAACCATAGGGAGTGCTGCTGACAAAGTGTACAGGGAGAGATTAGTTTAGGGCTTTTAGGCACTGGCAGTTTTCTGCCAGATGAAGATGAATGTCCTGAGCATCCTGTAGGTAGCAAACTGCTGTGTTTCTTGGAGAATTAGGGTGTAAGAGAGGAAAGGGTTTTTACCTTTTTTCACCCTGTGTTAGATCTTCTTTTTTTTTCAAATTCTTTATTTAGAAACATGAGCAGCAGGAGACAGAACACAAAACAAAAAGTCCTGTACATCAAAAATATACATTAGCCATCTAAGACAGGAGGACTCAGAACAACTGATCAACAAAATAGGTATAATCGAGCTATAGAATCATTGCGTTTTCTCCTGCCAAACATGTGAATTTCAAATCATAGGTGACATTAAAAGAAAATAAAAATACTCAAATAGTAGACATGTGCGATTCGTTTCGTCCTGAAGCGAAATTCGGACGAAATTTGGAGATGCGGATGTATCTGAATTCCGAATTACAGAAACAGCGAATGCAAACGAATCCGAATTTCCGATTCTGATTTTTTTTTTTTTAGTCTGCAGAAGAGGAAAAAAAAAAGCATGAGGTTCCCCCCCCCCCCCAATTCATACCAGACCCTTTTGGTCTGGTAGGAATGTTAGGAGGGACTCCCCCAAGTTAAAACAAAAAAAAGTGTGTGGGGTTTCCCCCCAAAATCCATACCAGGCCCTTTTAGGTCTGGTAGAAATTGTAAGGGGGAACTCCAGCCCCCACGATCGAACGCCCCCCCCCCGTGCCTTACCAGGCCATGTGCCCTCGGCATTTGGAGGGTGTCCGATGGGGACAAGGGCCTCTTCCCCACAACCCTGACCCGGTGGTTGTTGGGGTCTGCGGGCAAGGGGGCTTATTTGCATTGTGGTACCCCTTTAAGGAGGCACCCAGATGCCCCCCTACCCATTCACTAAAGGGTTAAATAAAATAGTTATTATTAAAATCCTTTAATGGAAAAAAAACCCAAAGAGTACATTTTTGACTATTCCTTCAATTTAAAAAAAAAATAAAAATGGCTCCATCTATGTAATCCAGCATCAATCACGATGCGTGACGCCGCCGAAATAGAAAAAGTTCAGCCGCAAGATGACCGTCCGAACCCAACGAAAACTCGTTGCAAAATGACATTCCTGCTCGAAAGTAAACAGATAGGCGGAGCGAGCCATGATGTCACGGCTCGCTCCGCCCCTTTGACATTCTCAGCTGTCAAATACTACATAGCATTCAGCATATTGTGACACCTCATTGGCATTTTTTATCTTTTTATAAAAAATAAAGAAAAATAGACCATGGATAGGTTATATGTTAAATCTAACATATAAAGCAATAGTACACAAACAAATTTGATTTGTGTACTATTGCTTTTATAGGTTTTATTTTCTTAAACACCTAAAATTTGCATTTTCATTGAAATGTCCATATTTTTTGTCAAAATTTTGGTGAAGCAAAAACTCTGCACTACTTATTATTTCCTGGACCAAATACTCATACCTAATTACCATTTCCTGGACCAAACGCTCATTTCAAATCACCATTTTCTGGACCTAAAACTCATTTCTAATGACCATTTTAGGGACATAATGTGTACATTTCTTTTACTATTAGTAGTGTTTTGTATGTGATATTTTGGGGCAATTATTTAATATCTATTCAATCAGAAACCAAAAAATCATGCAAATGAGAGATAATCATATACAGTATCTACTATTATAGTTTCG
Source organism: Nanorana parkeri (assembly GCF_000935625.1). Lineage (NCBI taxonomy): Eukaryota > Metazoa > Chordata > Amphibia > Anura > Dicroglossidae > Nanorana > Nanorana parkeri. Next base: position 245,617 of record NW_017307416.1, on the reverse strand, counting down.
TTCTTTGCATTACACAAGGTTTTTAAAGGTCATTGCTAGCTGTAATAACTGATAAGTGTAGCTATTATCCAGACACACATTATGTGCAGATCCAACAAAATGGGCTGATTTAAAAAAGATGAATCTAACAAAAGGAATGACTATAGCCTACAGTAACCAATTAGATAATCTATTTATTTTTTGTAACAGCTCTGGTGAAATTATGCCTGAGCTCAGATGTTTTGGGGTTTTTTTCTGCCAGGATTTATAAATCAGATATAGTAATTGTGCACATGGTAGTGTGGCTTTATTAAACTGCAACTCCGGGAGTCATAAATGTATAAATACAGAATGCAAAATATACACCATATAGTTTCCACTGATTGCTCAAAATGGAATGTATTATTTTCCGTATGGATTTATGAAAATAAAACTGTAAAAATATCAAGCAAGTGCAAAACAAAAGAAAAAATGTCAATAAATCATCAGAGTAATCAAGACCTTACAATATTTCAAAACTAAGAGCTACATCCAGGTAAATCTCCTTCAGTAGAATAATTCATTCTGTAAACACACACATTTGGGCTTACTTTCAGGCTTTTAACTCTATCACCAAAATCCTCCATTGTAGCAGTAGAACATAAATAATAAAATGAAGGATCAAGTTAAACATTTATGCTGTTTTTCCTTCACACTGTATGTCAACAAATATATATTAAAACAGGCATATTTTGTCTGATTTACACCCCTGTAAAACATATAAAATAAAAAACAAAACAGTCAATTTTCTCCCTTAAGACACCCACTCCAGCCCCCCTCTCATGAACCAATCTATCCTAGAACTCTAGGCAAGCAAGTTGGTATCTTCATTAAAAAAAGGAGCAGCAACTGTGCAGCCCCCTGCATACTTTCCAACTTTCCAATTTGATAAGAAAGAGGGAGCCTTCTAGCACAATATATTTCGGCAATGGACAAACCCCCGGTCATGCCCCCAGTTATGTGGACCTTTAAAAATTGACATGCCAAAAATGATTGGTTACAATCAGAATTTTTCAGCAGAATAAAAACTGTGCATTTTTGTGTAGAGTCTTTGTGTGTTTTTGCGCGCATCTGATGCATTCTGATACATTAACCACCTCCCGTCCGCTGGCCGTAGGTAAACGGCCGGACGGCAGCCTTATATGTGCGGGTGGGCATCTTTCGACGTCCTTCCCCTCCCCTTGCTTGTGCACGACGCTCAGCGCGCAAACGAGCGGGGAAACTGTCAAAAATGTAAACAGCCAGCGATGGCTGTTTACATTCAAGCGATCAGGCGTCTATTAGGTGCGGTTAGGCCCTATTAGGTGTGGTTTTACCCCCCCCCCAAGCTCACACGCAGCCGCCGCTGTCACTGCCGTTGATGATCCCGAGAGCCGCGACAGGCACGGCTGTTCTGTGACAGGAGATCGAAGGGAGATCGGTACACAACTCCGTCTGATCTCCTCTCCGGTCCCCGAATGCAGGAAGTGATGTATATTACATCACTTCCGCAGTCAGCTGTCATTGCCAGCTACAGAATCTGGGGAGAAGCTGGTGAAGCGGATCTCTGCTTCATCAGCTTCTCTGGGGGTCCCTAGGTGACATTAGGGGTCTTGGAGAGTACCTATCATGTAAACTGGCTATCACATAGGGGGCTTCTTATCCCGCCGTGTGATAGCAATAAAGTTAAAGGGTTTCTAAACCCTCACGTTTGTTTGCATATATCTACTGCTTGCAAAAAATTTTAAATGCTTTAAAGGCGGTTTAAACTTACCTACTGTATTTTTCCGTCTATAAGACGCCCCCATGTATAAGACGCCCCCGACTTTTCTTACCCAAAATTCAGAAATCAATATTTTAAATGATATGCATCACACTTACCTCTGAGCCAATCACTTTATTCAGCCTCTGTTGCATCACTGGTTTCTTCATCACTTTTAGCTTCAAACATATCAGTTTCTTCAACTTCTGCTGCATCACTGCTGTCTGCTGAGTCACTGTCTATATATATACAAGATCATCCTCAGTTCCGTCCATGGCATTGCTGATTCCACATTTCTTGAAGGACTTTACAATCACCTCTTGTTTGACACCATACCATGAGTTTAGAGAGTTTACAGGTTGTTTTTCACTTTCTGACATTTTTATGGTCACAGAATGCTCCGACATTATCGCTCTGGGCACTGCCTACACGATCTCCCTAGCAACAGCTGACGTCAGGTTCAAAAGATTTATGACTGGAGGAGAACTGTTATCTTGTCTCTGCAATCCATGAGGCTAGTTTGCAGTGGTATCAGCACTTTCAAACCCGCGGCCCCCGTGTATAAGACGCACCTCTATTTTTAGATAAAGATTTTTATGAAAAAGTAGCGTCTTATACACGGAAAAATACGGTATGTCTTCCCTGCGCACTCCCGTCCGAAAATCTGAAAATGCTCGGGCGGCCGCAAAGCATCTTGGGGCAGGCGCATGCGCAGTTTGGATTTTCGGCCAGAAGACAAGGAGAGACAAAAGGTAAGTCTATGGACCTGGCACCCGCATGCAGACCGTGGGACAGGAAGTGCCAGCAGGGACAGAGGAGTCAGCGCTGGATCGGAGACCTGCTGCAGTGCTGGAGAGAAGGCTGAAAAGACAGGAAAGAAGAAGATCAGATTTAGAGACATAGCATAAGGTAAGTGCTTTAATTAACATTGAGGGAGGAAAACATGTGTTTGCCTTTTAATGTCACTTTAAGTGTAAAAAAAAAAGGAATAAAAAAATTAAAGCGTACATTTTTCTTTTAAAAACACAATTAAAGTCCCCCGTCCCCACATACACATGCAAACATGCGTCAGGTGCGCCTGCGTGTGAAAATGACTATTGTGCCGCACATGTTACAAATCACCATGAACCTACATTTTATAGGGAAACAAGTTTTTTTCCAAAATTTAAGGTACTTTTTTGTTATATAGTAAAAAATAAAAACACCAGTGGTGAATAAATACCACCAAAAGAAAGCTCTACGTGTCCCCAAAAAATGGTATACAATTAATTTCAGTACATCGTTGCATGACAGAATAAATGTCAGTCAAAGTACTGCAGCGCTGAACACTGAAAAATGGCCTGGACAGGAAGGGTGTTAAACACCCCGGTCTTTAAGTTGCACTTTTCAGCTACCAGATTGTGAGAGAATAATGTAAACAGACAAATGTGCACAAAATCACACAAAATGCTTGTGTCACACATTTCCAGACACTTCCATTGTCTTTGGGGCCAAATTTGCAGAAATCTGCAGAAAAGTAGCTCATGTCTTGTTCCAGTGATCGGCGTCTTTCTGCAGGCAACAAAATGCTCAGGTGTTAACAAGGACTGTGGAAATTAATGGAATTCTTGGTGTTGAGCATTTTGTAGCTTCAAAATTTGAGCTAAAAAATGCCTAGGTGTGAACAGGGACTTATAGATCTTTTTTATATAGCAAACAAGATAACTAAGAGATAAGATAAAGGTTTTAGTGCAGAATAGCACTTTAGGAAGACAAATTTACCTTTTTAATAGATATCTGTACATCAGACCAAAAAGAGGAACTACTGAGGAAGAAAGCGGGACAGAGGGATTTGTTTCAAAATGAAGGACCGTCCCTCCAACTGAGGGACATATGGGAGGTTTGCTCATGTTATGCTACCAGCCTGCATTCCCTTAAGCATTGTGGGGTTCTTTCAGACATTGCTGGAACTTGGATGGCTTTTTATTTATAAAAATAGATTTAATAAAAGTATTTTAAAATAAGTGTTAGTGTGTTATACATGCAACTTCACATTTTCCATCAGCAGCGGGTTCTGGTGCTTTAGGAGGGGAATCCCTTTTTTTAGGGAAAACCTCAGAAAGCACTCTCTTAAAACTAAATGGGGATAGCATTCCACATGCATGGAGTGCTGGACTGGTTTGTTCTGGGACAAACTGTTTGTTTTTCTATTTAAAAATATAACCATTGAAGTGCTGAACCTGTATTTGAAACACAGGTCCAGCTTTTTCCATAGACAATGATTCCATTTTAGTAGATTTAATAGCTGAACTAGGTGCATTTTAGTGAAAAATAGGTACAGTATAGACTTTTACCTTTTGGCATGAACAGATTTTTCCGAATTCTAAACACTTCAGGATTCTGGACATCTTACATCCTGCCTTAAAGTGCTTTACTGTTAAGTCTATACTTATGACCTGTAAAGGCATTGAAAAAGTCACCTGTTGATAATTTTGGACACTATAATTTTTTATTGTTCCGTGGGGACACACAGTTTTGAGACTTAATATATTTGGTATCACTTTGTTCAACACAATCTTATCTTTTATTTTGTACCAAAACATTGGAGATTATAATGTCTTTATGTGCACTAAAATTCATTGAAATGTATTTTTTATTGAAAATATAGATGTCAGATGACATTTTAGAGGGGGAGGATTTCGGACAGGACTCAGGAATGTTCCTTTTTTATCAGAAAATTGCAATTATCACTTTTTTATTCTACAGGGCCTCTGCATTATAAATCGGGAAGAGAGCGAACGCATACCGGTGCTCGCTCACTTTCCAATCATCTTCCTGCAGAGAGCGATGACTGTCATTCACCGCTCCCCACAGTGATTCCCCACTCCCTGCTTTGATCCTGCAGCACTGTGTGGAGGAAAGGATGGGGGAGGAGGCGGACACAGCTGGCTCTGCCTCTGAATAGGCAGAGCCCGCTGTCACTCACGCAGCAATGCAGCTCAACAGCATTGTCGGGATCCGTCCTGGCTGCGGCGATCTCGGTATATAGTAAGCAATAGCTCGCTATATATTGAGCTTTGGGTCACGGGAGGACGTTAGAATATGTCCTCCCGTGACCCTTGAGAACTATGGGATAAAAAGGTTACCTCATAGTTCTCTTTTGAGCTCTAATTAGCATATCAGAAAACTTCTTTGATGGGCGTCAACTAGATGTGATTAGATGTACAACTTGTACACATTTTGGGAGGATTCTCATATTAATATAATTAAATTTATGTTTAAAAAGGACTGCTGGTGTAATTAGTATCAGCATTCTGCAGGGTACATTTGTCCAACAGGCAACTCCTAATTTAATGATCTTATGACATGTATTGTAAGAACCACAAACGTACTAAAACATTTTTTTTTACTATATAACAAGAGCTAATAATTTGGCTATGGGGGACCCACAAGGAAGAGATCCAGGGGAGAAATTTGAAGGAAGCAGGGCTGAACATGGTTAAGGCGATTAACTGGATTATTAAGGCAAAATTGGGTTTCCAATTGTGGTATATTTATATGAATATTGTTTCTTAAGACTTGGCCTGGATTGTATTGTTAATTACATGTTATTTGCATTGTAATGTATCCAATTCTATCTGTATTCATGTCTCTGAATACAATATACATTGTTATACACAATTCTTGTTTGTTCCTCTCATTGACATTACCTAGACCTTGAGAACATAATATGCATATCATTTTTACATTTGTTATATCAGTAATAATTTTCTTACATGCATTAAGGTTTTTGTATTAGGCCTCATTCACACCATCCTCAGTGCGTTCTGGCCCGATTGTGGCCGGATCGCATTGCGGCCGGCTCAGTTTGTTGTGGGGCAGGAGGGGGCGTGGCGGTCTATTGAAGTGAATGGCACTGTAGCCACATGAAACTACAAATCCCATGATGCATCTCTCTCCGGGAGTCATGTCGGTGGCTGTGAGAATCTTGCAATGCCTGGGATTTGTAGTTCCACCACAGCTGGAAGGCCGGAGTTTGGCTTCCCCTGCACTAAATAAACCATTAGTAGAAGAACATAATTTATGAAAATGTTCTTTTTTTCCAACTATAAGGTCTCATTCACACCATCCTCAGTGTGTTCTGGCCGGATTGTGGCCAGAACTCACTGGATCGCATTGTGGCCAGCTCATTTTGTTGTGGGGCGGGAGGGGGCCTGACGGTTCTGTGAATGGCACCGCAGCCATGCCCTCCGGCTGCAATGCGATCGGCCGCACGGGAACGTAAGGCACATCAATGCCTGCGGTCACTATTTTTTCGGACATGACTCCGAAAAAATAGTGCTTGCAGCATTTTTTCGGACCAGACCGCAGGCATTCATGTTCCTTGCATTCCCGTGCGACCGATCGCATTGCAGCTGGAGGGCATGACTGCAGTGCCATTCATTTCATTGAACCGTCATGCCCCCTCCCGCCCCACAACAAAATGAGCTGGCCACAATGCGATCCAGTACGTTCTGGCCACAACAGGCCAGAACACACTGAGGATGGTATGAATGAGACCTTATAGTTGAGAAGGCGAAAAAAAAAAGAACATTTTCATAAATGATGTTCTTCTACTAATTCTTCTACCTAGAATGTGGTGCAATTGTTGCTTTTGTACATAAGTGTGCCCAACGCATGTGTGTGTTAGTATGTGCATTTAAATGGGGACATGGGACTTCAAAACATTTTTTGGGGTGTTTTTAAATTTTATTTTATCTACCTTTTATTTTTTACAACTATGTTTATAGAACTTTAATGATGACAGGTGCTCTTTAAGGAGACATTAGGGGGGGCGTGGCCGGGATGTGAGACTGAGCAGACGTGTCTCACTGCAGCTCCCGACATCCGTGCTACATCCTGACCCTTAGCTAGCTGACAAACCGGCCGAAATACTCACCCAGTACTGTCGGGTGATCCGGTGACTCCTGCCTTCTCCTTGATGCGGACCAGGAGACGATCGACCCGGTCCCGAGCGAGCGGTGGCACTCCAGGCCGGCCTGCTGACACGTTCGCCGGCGCCATCTTGGCTGCACGAGCTGCTTCTCTCACCTCTGCAGGCACACAGACGGCGGTGTGGGACGACATGGAGACGGATCCTGTGACTACTCCTGTAAGTGAAGCCCCCCTGTCCCCCCACTCCTCTCAGGACATAAACCCCCCAACTGCTACGATTGCTATACTAGCGGCCATAGAGGCTAGTAAGACCACCCTCATGGCCAGGATGGACACTTTAGCGACCGAATGTGGCCTGATCCGTCAGGATTTGGATAAGATGAGGGGTCGCATAACCACTGTGGAGACACGTGTGGGGGAGTT
>NW_017307416.1:206942-236871 GCF_000935625.1 Nanorana parkeri | reverse complement strand
GTTTGATAGAATTTGGTCCATCTGGATGGAGTCTGACGCAACACTACCAGACTAGGTACACAATTATGGCATCCGAATGGTGGTTGCAAACCTGGTAGGGGGATGCCTAGAGGGAGAGTTATGGCTTTCCTGGAATTTTAGGGGAGGTAATGTTGTACAAGGATGGGATTGTGGTGAGAGCATAGGGAATCCATCCACTCCCGATATATATTCTTTAACTGCCTTTGACTGAATCTGGTACTCTGCATCTTTCTGGGAAGCGCTTAAGAGATTGGCTGTAAGGTTCACATCAGGGAGCGGGTGGGGGGTGGATTGATTGTAATTATATTGTAATAATTTACCTGTGCCTAGGGGAGGGGGAGGGTTATGGTCAGAGGGTTAGTTATTGGACCTTGCATGGTCCTTTACGGTTGTTGGCATACGTTATGCCGTAATGTATACACTGTTGCGTATGAATGGGGTGCTATGTTGGTGCCCGAATGTTACTGTAATGTAATTGTTTACTATGCAAAATGAATAAAAAGATTTTTCATTTGCATCCCTAATGTCACCTTTGCAGCCCACTGAAGCTGAGCAAACACAGATCATGCTTGATCAGCTTCTTTCCTGGCCTCTCTAACCAGGGAATGATAGGATCCACTTCCGGTTTCATTCAGAGGGGAGATCAGCAAATGGATGTTTACTGGTTTCTCTCCCCTTTACCCGACAACACCCGCAATTCTGGTCCCAGACGCGCAGGAGGGGCATCGGAACCAAGGAAGCAAAGTGGGGGTGTCAGTGGGGGCTTTACTTGTTTACCAGCACCTGGAAGTGATCAGGCAGCTTTACAGCTTCCAGTAAATTGCTTCCAGTGTAAAGCCAATAGTTGACTTTACACAGGTAAATATTTGCCGGGAGTCTGTTTTACAGGCACTTGCTGCTGCTTACGTATGACATACATTGGTAGTGAAAAGGTTAAAGAGATAATAAACCTTAATTTTGTATTTTTTAATATTATTTATTTTTTATATTATGGGGCCAGACTTACTTGAAATAACATCTGTTTCTGCTTATTTTTCTCCTTTTGTAGCTGTCCCCAAAACAATAGCCCCCCTGCCTGCTGATGAGTCACCGTGCGAGCGCGTTCCCGCAGCTGTGTGCGTCCATAGACACATACAGCTTGCTGCAATCCATGCCCCCAGTTCACACTGTCACACTGTGACTGCCAGCAGAAGAAGCCTATGGCTCCTCTGCCATCAGTACCCTCCCCCAGGACCAGGAAGCTCGGGGAAAGACGAGTATCATCCTGGTCCTGGAGGAGATAACTGAACGCAGGTAAGTGTGGGGAGACTGGGGACACAGAAAGACACTCGGCATTTTTTACATTAATGCAGAGAATGCATTAATGTAAAAAATGCCTAGCCCTAGTGATACTTTGAGGGCCCATTTGCACCTGTCAGTTGTGGTGCATTGTGTTAGCATGTTGCAGTGCCAATACAAGTGCAAAGGAAACAAATATGTTATCTCGTGCCAAAAATAAAAAAACTTTCTTTGCAACGAGCACTCAATGGGTTAATTATCAACAGATTAAATTATATGAAAGCAGTGCTGCAGTCAAATTCTTTCCTCCAATATTTACAAATAGATGTGAAATGCAAACAGTGAATCAACACTATTATCAAAATTATGAAAAATATGTATAAGTTAATCAACAGTAAATCAACCATTTTTTCCATGCGTATACTGTATTAATCTTAATTGTAATCAATCAACATCATAATAAATGTCTAAAATCTAATTTTGTGAGTCCGTGTTCCAAATTTGTATGCACCTCTTAGTGATCTCCACCCTTAAAATACAGCTCACGTTATAGTTAGATCCCTTAAAAGAAGGTCTGGCATTTTTTCTCTGGGGACTATGTTTAATGTTTAAGTAGATGTTGTGCTATTTGGTCGGGGATGGAGCTACTCTTTTCAGATTCTTAAGCTGTTCAGCTTCTTTTAGTATCTATTTCCTTTTCCTCTTCTTTTTGCCTGTTACTTCTTTCTTTAGGCTCGCACACGTGAGCTGTTTAGTACATTGATGTTGGACAGAAAGTCTTCTATTTATATAGATATGGAGGAGATCATAACAAATGTTTGCTTCAGACACAGGTGGATCCCTATGCCGGATATTCCTCTCAGACTGTCTTGATTTTGTTTTTGCTGATGGGGGATCATTTGGCAAGAGTAGGTAGATAGATATGTTCTGTTTCACAGAATTATTATGCATTGTGTGTATGGTTTCTAGTGATCCCCTCTTACTACTTGACTATGCTAATGTGAAAGACCCTGAAATGCAATTGTATGCTATACTGTTTGTGCATCATGTGCTATCGTATTGTTTTATTCTACTCTGGAAAATTAGTACAAATACTTTGAAAGATAAAAGAAGGTCTAACAACAGCAGGTCCTTCTTTGCCTTTTAGCGGACTGGGATTATTCCTCCAAAACGTTCAAATCAGGCTGCCTGTACTTTGTCTCGTCTCTTCCTCTATTTCACTTCCTACTTTCCCTCATTTATTCTCACTCCCATCCCCCTTTCCACCACCATCCTCCCCCCCCTTCCCCCTCCTACCTAGACTTGAGGTTCAATGGGACCTGATGACCTCTACAATTAGATCTACATCTGCAGCCGAGTCCCTGGGGGTTAGCCCCCCCTCATTTGACCTGATAAGACAATTCAACAACATTTTAACACCTACTGTAACAGGTCTTGTCCAACCGTTTATTTCCCCCATGCTGGTACTTGTTGTACTTATTGTACTGTTTGTACTCGTAACAAATACTTTGTACTTGTATGCAACACTTAAAAACAATAAAACTTTATTACTTAAAAAAAAAACAGGCTGCCTGTGCTCTCAATCAACTCATGCAAAGGGAAAAAGACACATCACAGCGCACTCCGTTGCCAAATGATAAAACATTTTTATTAAAATATACTCAAAATAAAACTTAAAAGAGTTTTCAAAGTACAATCCAGCTAGAGCCAACAATCCACAAGGGCCCCCTTCTCCCAGGATCTGTAGATGCTCCTGCCTCCACCCAGCACTCCCACTATCAAGCTCCGCCTAGGCTCCGCTCTATGCACGTTAGGCCACAGATTAGACTTAGGGGCAGGGCAGCCAGGGTGGCATAGTGATCATATAGAATTGTCCTTCTCACTTTAATCTCTAAACCAACCAATCAATCTTCACACCTATACATATAAAAACATGAAGTTACATGCAGGGGCGTATTTACCGCGAGGCAAACTAGGCGTTTGCCTAGGGCGGCACCCTCCGTCGGGGCGGCTGCTCCGCTGGTGCCGCGGTACGCAAACGCCTAGCGCCGCGGTTCAGAGATAATCAACTGGACACCGCCGCAAGCCGCCCTCCTCGGCCCCGCAAACCGCCGCCCGCGTCCCCGCAAGCTGACGTCCAGGTGTTAGTAGGGTGTTAGTAAGCCGCCGGCCGCGTCCCCGCAAGTTTTTTTTTTCTACTACGGCCGGCCCAGAGGCACTTAAAGAAGAGCTGAGCTTAATTTAGGTGAGTAACCTAACCTACAGTGTTGTACAGTACAGAAACATTGGCACATTCTAATAACATAATCTGCAATATAATGGACTACATCTGGTATCTAAGCAGAACAGCAACAGTTACCATGGAATTATATTGCAAATATCACAGTGTCACATTAAAGTAAGCCTGCCTCAAACCTTTGTTATTGAAAGTAAGCATATGATGAAAGAATACATAAACTGAGGAAAGAAAGACAGAAAGCGAGAGAGAGAGAGAGAGAGAGAGAGAGAGAGAGAAAAAAAGACAGTCCTCCAATAGGTAACTGAGTACACTGAAGAACCACAGAAAAACACACCCTTCCTTGCTCTATCATACATACACTCTCCCTATCCGGTACCCCTGGGAGTTTACTAGTTATACGGTAGAAGAAGTACAAACAGATAAAGTAATGTAGGCAGAAGTAGAGGGGCATACATACTCAGTACATACAACATACAGAAGAACTCACCATATCTAGAACTCTGGTACTATTGCAGTACATGAACCCTTTTAACCACTTCCCTTCACTGTAAAAATAAATGCATTACATGTCACTGTCCATTATTCTTATTCTGGCAAAAATACCACATACGGTAATCAAAATATCACATTGTACAAAGGTCAATATCCACGTTAGTAACCACATTTTCCTGTTTTCGATAGGGGTGAGCTTCGGTTTGGGTTGACCATGAGTTTGACCCAAGCTCAAGCCAGTCACAGTTTGGGAAAATTATGAACTAATGTGGCCATTCTCTGCTATAGCAACAATTATCAATTTTGGATGAACTTCATCAGAAGATTCAAATATTACAACAGGATCTGGAGAAATTTTAGGATAACCCCAACTTCTCTGCTCTAGATGAACAATTAGATTCAAAGTTACAAAGTTACAAAATGGAAAAGTGTAAGACGGGGGGTGAATAAAAAATAAGATACATACAGTAAGTATGGGACTACTTCTATCACCAATGTTTTGAACTATTCTAATTATCCTTTATCTATACAGGAACAGTTGGTATTATCATGTGGTTTGAATTTTGCACTAGTGTGTCATTTTGATCTTTGTTCACTCTAATTGGTGTTAATAATTTTGCTAGGAAACTTACACTATAAAGTATGAAAATACATATGTCTCTAGAGGTAGACAATGAGACAATAAAGGAGTAGGGACGGTACGGATGTTCAAGTCGACCACCTGTTCGATTTGAAAATCGGCAGTTCGCGTGTTCGGCGAACATGCGAACTATCAGGGCGTTCGGCAGGCTGTTCGTCTGCCGAGCATCTCACAAGGCACTGCGCACCGCACAGTGCCTTGTTAAACCCTGATGGAGTAAAGCAATGCACCTGACTACAGGTCAAGTGCAAGACTTTACCCAATAACAGCACAGTGCACTGTGAGAGCCATGTTTGGGCAAAATTAGGGCTGTGGAAATGAAAGATTAATTTCTCGATTAATCGTTAAACTTTTTGATCGATTAAAATTATTTTGATCGCTAATGAAAACACTCTTTCGGCTTCCGGGAGTCCCGTCGGAGATCCGGTGACATCACGGACATCGATGTCACCGGACTCCTCCCCCCTTACCCAAGTGTCTCTGTCGGCTAACGAAGGGAAGGGGGGAGGAGTCCGGTGACGTAGATGTCCGTGACGGCTAACGAAGGGAAGGGGGAGGAGTCCGATGACGTCGATGTCCGTGGCGGCTAACGAAGGGAAGGGGGAGGAGTCCTGTGACGTCGATGTCCATGACATCACCGGTTTCCTCCCCCCCTTCCTTAGCCGACAGAACCACCTGGAGGGCGGTGAGTTTCCCAAGAAACTCCCTGCACGAGCGCCAGCCAAGTCATGTGGATCTTAAGAATATTATCTTGGATGCAACCAAGGGATGGGAGAGATGCCACATCTATGGGCATATGAATTCATTTCACAACTAGATATGTTTTTTAGATTATTTAGAATTTTAGATGATCTGATATTCATTGTGCATCACAAATTGACATTGGAAGTTGTCTTGCAGTATCTGAATGGCAATGGGTTCAATCTAAAATTTACTGGAGAAAAATGGTACTTGGAGATTTGATACATTTTTGGGATTTGATACTACCGTAATAGCGTAAACCATGTAGTTGGGATCTGGTCATGCTGTAAACCCATCTCCAAGAATTTGGTTCATAGGGCAGATAGTTGCCATGTTAAAAGGGCGATACTGAAGGGCCAATTCATTTGAATAAAAAATAAACTGTACAAGTGAAAAAGTGTTCAAGAAGGAAGCAATAGATTTGAAAGGAAGAGGATGTGAGCGGTCTGTAGTCAGGGGAGCTTATGAACAGGCTAGAAGAATCCCAAGCAAATCACTACTAAAAGAGGAAAGGGGTAAAAATGTGGGGGGAAGTCTATAGGGGAGGGAACGTCTTCCACTGTGTTTTCAACTTAGTATAGTCCTAAATTTGAAGATGTTATAAAAATAGTAAAAAGATATTTACCTATTCTGGAAGTGGATCTGGACTTTAAGGGAGTTTTGAATTCTGGAGCCAAGTTTGTGGCCAGATGGGGTCTCGCAGTTGGAAATATACTTTTTCCTAGTGTGTTCCACGTAAACAGGATATAGGTGGAAATAATTGGTTGAGAACAAAAGGCATATATAAATGCTGTGCATCCAGATGCTCCAGTTGTACTTACATAGGGCGACTTTCTATGCCACTGGTACGTCTTTTGTCATACAACTGGTGAGTTGACAAAGAATTTAGTAAAGGGAATTTTAAAGAAGAACTCCGGGCATACATAATCTTAACACTTGCAGTGGAGTTACCCCCCACACTCAGGGCCGCCATTAGAAATCATGGGGCCCCATACAGTCTACATGGCTAGGCCCCCCCAAGCTGCCAATGGCATGCAGGTACTTGTGGTCCACCCGCAGTCTCACACTATTATTATACATTGATATAGCTCTGACATATACCACAGGGCTGTACAGAGAACATTGAGCCAGTCACATTAGTTTCTGTACAGAGGAGCTTACACTCTAATGCAGAATGGCACCGACTGTAGGAGGACTACAAATCCCAGCAATACATTTTATAGCAATGCAGAACAGTATATGAATTGGACTCTGGACTTAGTAATGCACTGGATTCAGGACTTATTAAGGCACTGGTCTCAGGACTCATTAAGGCACTGGACTCTGGACTCATTAAGGCACTGGATTCTGCACTCATTAAGGCACTGGTCTCAGGACTTAGTTACGCACTGGTCTCTGGACTTAGCAGCGCTCTGGACCGCATAGCTCACCTGAGATCCTGCAGAGCCCACCTGAGATCCTGCAGAGCCCACCTGAGACCCCACATATAACTGAGACCCCGCAGAGCCCACCTGAGAGTGACCCTGCAGAACACACCATAGATCCTGCACAGCCCATCTGAGACTCTATGGTGAGCTCTGCAGGGTCTTAGGTGGGCTTGTCGCCGGGGTCACTTTCCCTGCTCCATGCTCCTTACCTGCCGCTGCTGGGACCCCGCCTCTCGTGCTGCCGGACCAGTCGCTGCTGGGGCCCGGCCTCTCCCACCACCGGACCAGTGCTGCTGGGACCCAGCCTCTTCTGCTGCCGGACCAGCACTGCTGGGGCCCGGCCTTCCCCACCTCCTCCCCTGTCACCTATGTCACGCCGACCCTGGAAAGGGACCGGGCCCCTGACATTGGTATCGCCCGTACCCCCCTGATGGCGGCCCTGCCTGCACTGCAAAGAGTTAAGTGCTTGTTTTCTTCTAGGAACAAAAACACAAAGATATACTCACCCAAGCCTCACAGTTGGCTGGCTGTTAGACTGGTCCCTTCAGCCTCACTCCAGCCGCAAGTGGAATTGTGGAACAGTACAATTTTCCCAGACAGTGCCAGTGACACTGAAGGGAATTTATCAAAACTGGCGCAGACAAAATCTAGAGCAGCTGTGCATGGCAACCAATCAGCCTCTCTCTTTCATTTTCAAATCTTAACTGAGAGAGAAGCTGATTAGTTGCTATGCACAGCACAGCTGCTCCAGATTTTGTCTGCTCCAGTTTTGATAAATAATTTTTTTGCAATTTCATTACATTGCATATATTTTGGTAATGTAATATTATTTCCATCAATGTTTCCTTTAAACCTTATCAAATCTTGAACTTTCCTGTTTAGCCAATTCTGTCATCATGCAAAGTTACACCCTGTTTCCTGCAAGTTCATAGAACAGAGCACAGACCTGAAGGATCAGCCCTTACCAACTTCTCCACAGCACATGTGAGTCAGTACTAAAGATTTCAGAGAATGTTAGTGAATCTGACAGCCTTCTAGCTGCTGCAGATACAAGTCTTGAGGTTGCATGTGCAATTTTAGCGGGTTATTCACTAAAGGGTGAAGAGTTTGGAGAAGGCAGGAGAAGTGAACAATCCAGGACAACATAGCTGAACTGGAAAGTGAGAATTTTTCCAAATCAGTTTATTTTGTCCTAGATTGTTCACTTCTCTAAACTCTTCACCCTTTAGTAAATAACCCCTTAATCTCATTTTGTTGAGTGACTTAACCTCTTGAAGGCAATTATCGTATTTACAACAAACTGAAATTGATGTGCTGCTAATGAGCAAAAAGCAGGTACATTTTTTTTAGTGGCAAGTGGTTAAAATCAGTTGTGTAGATTAATGTGGATATCAGGGCAAAAAAAACCATATGCAGAAGATCTCTGCAATGCATGTACATTTCCCTATGTTTTATCCCTACGTCTGCCTTGCAGCACTGAGGGTCCCTGGTTCAAATCCTGGTCAGGATGCTATCTACAAGGATTTTACATGTTCTACTGGTGCTTCCGTGGGTTTCCTCTGGGTACTCCAGTTTCCTCCCACACTCCAAAGACGTGCTAGTAGGTTAATTGGTGCCTGTGTAAATTGGCCCTGAATGTATGCATGTGAGATAGGGACCTTAGATTGTAAGCTCCTTGAGGGCAGGGACTGATGTGAATGTGCAACTATGTAAAGTGCTGCGTAAATTGTTGGCACTATATAAATACCTTTAATAAATAAATAATAACCCAGCTAGTAGGAAAAACACCTATTGATTGTGACACCTAGGTTCCAATTATTTGTTGTGGGGTAACATAGTTTCAAGAACTGAAATTGCATGGAATGGTGTCAGTCCAGCCTAGTTGTCTTGATAAACTAAACAACTGCCCCTCTCCTTATTTCCACCACACAGAAGGAGATATTTTATAGCCCATGGGAAGAACTGGAAGGGCTGCTTTCAATTCCTAACAGGATCAACTGGTATTTTTAAAAATGTACAAGTGTCTGCAGGCATAGGATAAAGTCTACCTGTTTCAGAAGCTTATGTTTGCCACAGGGAACTTTAAATGACTACAGCCCCTTCAATGACATGTCACAACATGCCAATTTGCCCGGATTATCATTGATTTCGCCAAGATCATTTGCACCTCAGTTTCTCTCTCTTGCCTCCTCCATAGTCACAACCATGTATATTTGCCTGATTTATATGTGCATGCTTGCATAATGATCTTTCTTTAAAAAGATATTTGACAGCTGTATCTAGCCACCAGCCAAAGCCTATAGGTACTTTGAAATCCCCAGCCCAACTGCACAATGAGTATGGATATTTGTGGAATAAATTCCAAAAAGACATGACTCATGTAAAAAAGCTGTATGTGGTTGTGCCAAGCCGAACACCCGTATTATTTTGTCCTATGACAGTATAGCATTACAAACGTTGGATAAATCTGAAGACATTTTTAGCTCCTGCATCATCCATGTGCAGTGGATCCTTTATTGGGATGTTTTATTACATGAAAAGAACAACAAAACTATAAAAAATCTGTCCAGAGGTCTATCTACCGCAAGGGAAACTAGGCATTTTCCTGCCATTGAGAGAGAATTTGTTTTTTATCCTTACCCGAATCCACCAATGAACTCAGCCTCCTCTCTCAAACGCTGGCAGAAGTGATACAGCGTGCACCTGTTACTATTTAAACAGGCGCTTGCTGTATCCAGCTTCTGACAGGATAAGCAAAATGCGCAGCGGGATTCCCTGCTACGCAAATAGCACAACCTGTCAGAAGCTGGTTACAGCATTTGCCAGCAACTGACAGGTTACACAAAATGTCTTAAACAGGAAGGGGTGGGGCAAATTTAGATTAGGTGCCCGAGTTTAGTCTTGCCTAGGGCAGCACAAAACCAAAATACACTACTGGTTATGTACACTGGAAACTGAGACTTGGATTTATGTTTTACAAGATCAATAAGGAGATCACAATTGCTAGGTAAGTGTACATCCCCATGCAAATGTGAACCCCCACTGCAAGTATACTAATTATTTTTATAATAATTTTTCCCTGCTTGTGTACATTTCCTTTGAGGCCCATCCTGTGCGGTGCAATCAAAATGGTACAAGCACTATTTTGATCGCACAGGCACAATGTGCCTTGCGATCCCGTGCGGCAGATCACATTGCGGCCGGAGGGCGTGGCTACGGCGCCATTCACTGGAATGGCCCGCCACGCCCCCTCCTACCCCACTAAAAAGTGAGCCGGCCGCAATGCGAGGCAGTGCGTTCTGGCCAAAGTCGGGCCCGAACGCACTGCATCTAGTGCGAATGAGCCCTAAGGCAAGAATATGCCCCCATAGAATATTGCCCTAAGCTCCTACTGCAGTGATTTGCTGAAATAACCAATCACGTAAGTAGGAAATTAGATTTTTTTTAGTTATATTCTGTACATCAAAAGCATTAAACACCAAGCATAATTGGCGCCTCTATGTATACCTGTGAGATAAGGGACCTTAGATTGTAAGCTCCTTGAGGGTAGGGACTGATGTGAATGTGCAACTATGTAAAGTGCTGCGTAAATTGTCAGCGCTATATAACTACCTGTAATAAATAAATAAATAAATAAATTATACATTATTTAACATGAAGTAAAAGGAAAAAAAATCTAGATGGTGTAGCAATTATTGTATGCACATATGGGAATATTAATAAAGCAGTGAATGTGACTTTTACCAAACACCTGAAAGATTCCCCTGCAGTGAATGTTTAGTGAACAGATTCACTGCTTTGTGAATAAACTCAGTTGTTTACTTGATTAATAATACACAAAAGAAAAAATGTAAACATCACCTAATATTTACATTTTAATAATTAAAATAATAAAAATTGATCTGATTTTTGCATAAGTTCTGGCACTAGAATCACACTGGTTATTAAAAGAATTGTATTATTTAAAAATAATACATGTTGCAAATTAGGCTACTGAAGCTAATTACTCTTGACAAATTATCAAAGACAAATTGCATGTGACCAGAGTACCCAGTTTGCCCTCTGGGATTGAGAAGTTCAGTAATTTTCAGATTAAAATCTCATTGACTGTGACAGGTCAGGTTCAATTTAAATGTAATTAAATATTGATGTTCCTAAATTTATCTACTACAACACTGTAGCTATTTCAGCTATGTATAATAACTGCCTGGCTTCTGTTAGGAGACAAGTGTTGTGTTTCCACTTATCCCACCTACTGATAACAATTTATAATGAAAATCGATCTAAAATGTATTAAGAGAGATTAGCTGAACTGCTTATATTTTATTCTAAATACACCGAAAATCATGACATTATTTTCAGCTATCTAGAAATAAAAATACTTGTTTAACATATTTAATTATATGTCTTCTGCCATGTTTTTATTATTTAGATTCCACAAGAAAGAAACAATGACAATTAGTTGCAAAATTAAGAGAAAATAGAGAGAGAGAAGAGAGAGAAGGTTTAGGTAATCTTATCTGTTTATTTGAGACTGTTATATGCTCTAAGAACTGTATAGCTCTAGTGATGGTGGAGAGTCTAAGAACCAAACAAACAAGACAATTAACTAATAAAACACAGTTCTAAGAGCACATAACAGGCCCTATAAACATGCAAGATTACCTAAACCCCCTATTTCTTCTCCCACTCTTAACCCCTTAGTGACATACCTTAATTCCTGAGGACTGGAGCAATTTTGCCATGTTTGCTATGTGTTTAACCATAATTTCCATCTTCCTCGTGCATTGCACCTACATATATTAGATATTGTTTTTTAAAGCACAAAATGGGATGTCATTTGATGTGACATATGCATATATAAATTATTATTTTTTATTTAAAAAATTCACAGTTTTGTCAATAATGTGTACATAATTAGTGTAGCTAACAGTAAGTATCTCATAATAAATTATTCTATTTGTCCTGATGTGTAGAGTATATGGATATGCCTGGGATTTCAGTTTATTTGGGGAGTTAGAGGTTACATATTTTCTAACCCTTTTTTTAATCTTTTTTCCTTTTTTCAATAACTTTTATTTTTTAAATGTTATTTATTTTTTTAAACTAGGGGGCACTAAGGGGTTATTTTTTATTTGCAGGGGCTTTTTGATACTTAGTATCTCTGAGGAGAATACAGTATTTTCCTTAGAGATACTTTGTATCAGTTTGTAAACACAAAGCTGGTATCAGCTACACAACACAGTGAGCTGCTGCCGGCTATGTGGCTGTCATAACTCTGCAGTCAAAGCGATCAGCTATCACTGTGATCACAGGACTGTAACCACCTAATCTGCTGTTGAGTGTCTGCCTTGGACCCCAAAGGAATCCATCAACAGCAGTAACTCAGTGAGCGCTGGTCCCTTCATGGACCAGCGCTCATTTTACAGCATGACGGGATTATCCCGTCATTGGTCGTTAACGAACTGAACGATCGTGATGGGATAATCCCGTAATCGATTGGGAAGGGGTTAATCCTGCAGCTAATTGTCATTGTATATGGTTGGAGTATAATCTTGAAGAGGTAATTCACTGTTCTCCTTCATGGATCCAATCTGCAAGACAAGAGTACTCCAAGGTGGTTTTAAAATTCACCCAATAAAACTAGGTCTCTATATATAAACTTCAAGCAATTTTGGAAGAAACTGCAAGATCTTTCATAAACATAATCATGGCAAACCACTGTTTCTCAAAAGGGCTGGTATGGTATTGTACTATGCTGGAATGCTTCCTTTAGCAGCATACTTTGTTGCAACTGTATCATCAACAATTTTTAGAAGTGTAACGGGCTTATTCACTAATGATAGCAACCAGAAACTGAATAATTTGGGGTAGTAACAAAATATATGAACTAAAGTGCCCTTGGCTTGGTTGCAGTACCAGTATGAAGAAAGAATTTGCTTAAAATTGATAGTGCGATTTACCAGTGAGTAAGGATTTTGTAGTTTTCATGCTAATATTTTTTGGATCTGGAGGCTTTGGGAGAAAATGAACCATGTTTTTCATTGAGATGATGACCTTTCTTGCATCTTCAATTAAGTTCAGTGAACCACTGAAAAAAAGACAGGAATTGTGTTTATGGAAGAGTGGCAAAAGCTCATGTGGTGGGCTTGCCACAGAGGCCACTAGAACTAGGCACATAGAGTAATAGACAAGCAGTGAGGTATCACGTCAGTAGACAGATGCAACATCCTGCCTGCTTAAAACTTTTTTTTTTTACATGATGCAAGTCAAGAGATAGGAAAAACATGAAGAAGATGTCATCAAAATACAGTCATGGAAAGGTGCAGAAGGTGTCTGAAAGTTTTAACAAAATGTTGAAAAGTAGCTAGGAGATTGCACAAACAAGATTAATGAGGGCTCAATGAGACAAAGTATACACAATGCTTGCAAGTCAGCAGCAGGCAAGCAACAAGGTTTCAAGTCAGTAGTGGTGTAGTATTAGTAAAACAAGCTGTATTCAACAACAGGTAGGCAGCATGGTACCAAGTCAATATGCCATTGTGGTATTAGTAAAAGTAAACAAGCTAGATTCAGCAGCAACAGGCAGGAGGCAAAGTTCGAAGTCAGCAGGCCTTTGCAGCATTAAGAAACATTCCAGATTTACCATAAGGAAATTAGGCAGTGGTCTGAGGCATCCAGCAGAAGTTATGGTAAATCCTAAAACAAGGTAAGGAACAACAAGCCAGGTTGGTAACCAGCAGTGGATCAAAGCAGGTCAGATCAGGGTAAAGAGCAAACAAACGAGGACCACTCAGCGCCAGCCGTCTGTAAAAACGAACTGAAATGTAGGTTTGGCACTGCAGACTCACATACACATGCAGCAGTGAAAGTTTCTTTTCAAAGCCCCTCTGCCAACCATAGTTTTTCGTCTGCAATAAGGGGGTGATTAATGACTGATATTAATGGGAGTACCTGTAAGAATTGAGTAAGCTTACAGGACCTCTAGAAGCCTATTAGTTAAGGGGCCAGTCTGAGAAATTAAATATTTGTAGAGTAGCCAAGCTGAGTGCAAAGAGATGTATGGCCCTACATTTGTTTGCCTGTCTCTTTTTAGTAGAATACTGTTGAAGAACCAAGACACCAGACATAAACGTAAGGGTGCAGGTTGAAAATAAAAAGGAGTGTATTGAAAAAACAATGACCAAAAATGGCAAAAAACTATGGAGAAAGTCAAGGATGTAGTCGGTGACAAGCCGGAGGTCAGATGCCAAAGTGGTTGTTCACCTGAACCAGGTCAGGGATCACTGAGAGCAAGATGGATGGAAACAATAGCTGGAATCAGGAACCAAGAGATCAGTCAGCCAGAACCCGGGTCATACACAGAGAACAGGAATAACAGCAGATGGTAGATCTGAGATCAAGGGTGGAGACTAAATGGACAAGGTGTTGGTTTAATAGTGAACTGGTGTTGCATCATCACTCTGAGACAGGAAGTTTGCAGGAGTTTTCCAGTAGTTGCAGAATTATGATGTTTATAGGTTTGGTCAAAGGAAGGCACTAAAGAGGAACAAACAGTGTCAGACACACTGCAACAGAACACAGGCTGAAGCTAAACTGGACAAGGAAGGGTAAGAAACCTTGACAATTACTTTATCATCTAAATTTGGTACAAACCTAGAATTATTATTATTATACAGGATTTATATAGCACCAACAGTTTGCGCAGCGCTTTGATGACTAATTTTGATGACCAGTGCTTTTAATGACCAATCATTACTAGCAGCGGAGAGCTGGAACAGATCTCAGCTTACATTAGTATTCAGAGACAATAGCCAAGGTGGGACTTATAAGCGGTGGCAAACCTACCACCATAGCAGCGCAGATGACTGCTATGGGGTCAGGGTTTCAAGGATCATAGGCTGACTAGGTTAGGTGGCAGATGCAGCCTGCATCCCTGTAGCTTGTTCAGGCTGCCCTTCAATCTAGCCACTGCCACCCACCATTCAGCTTTCTAAATCTCAGTGTTAGGTCTTTCCATCACCACTTCCTGTTTCTGGTCATGTGATGAAATGTAAATAAGAGTCACAGGGGAGCCTAGGATAGACTCTTAGGCGTCTATTCACAAAGCTGCCGAGTGCAGCCGAGTGAATGACCGATCAGAAGTGAAGTGAGCCGAACACTGTTCGGCTATTCACTTCAGGCTGGTATGGCTGATTTCAGCCGTACATGGGCTGAAATCAGCCGTACATCGGTGCTTCGGCTTTCAGCACGGCTCAATCGAGCCGAGGCATATGCGATCGGCTCGACTGAGCCGCTCGGCCGTGATCGGGAGCTGTACGGGCTATTGTGAATAGCCCGTACAGCACCCCCTCGGTTCTCCTGAACCGAAGGGGTCCTGGGGCCGAAGCTAGCCAAAGGATCGGCCGAAGCTACGGCCAGATCCTTCGGCAGCTTTGTGAATAGACCCCTTAGTGTGCTCTACGGTGCCCTGGGGAGAGGTCTGGGAATACTGTGGCAGAGGTAAGCAGAAAGGGGGACTGATCTGAGGTCAGAAGAGATTATAGAGGTAGGAAACTAATCTGAGGTCTAAAGATATTAAAGTGGGGGGGGGGGGCTGATCTGGGGTTTAAAGGGGTTATAGAGAGGGGAGAGACTGATCTTAAGTCTGGAGGGGTTAAAGAGAGGAGAGACTGATTTGAGGTCTGAATGGGTTAAAGATAAAAGGGGGCTGAAAGGGGATTAAAGAAAAATTGAGGGGCTGATCCAAGGTCTGTTGGCACACACCGCCAGTGGCAAGACGTGTATCCTACCACTGACACTAACACAGGGGCACTTTTTCTCACACTAATGTCAATTTATTTTCTCACAATAATGGCAGGACATTTTTTAGGGGGTTCTGCAGCATAGTAAAAATTTAAATTCATCACATTTTTACACATATCCTACTGTCTCTGTAGGCTACTTCGAGTGACCAAAGAGGTGCTCATCTAAAGTGTTAGTATCACAGAAAAATAGGATTTTGTTTTTACCATAAAATTCTTTTCTCAAAGTCTATTGAGGGACACAGCTCTGCAGAATTCTGAGACACAGGGTTATGCTGCTGCCTCCAGGACAAATGGACACTAGGCAAAAAAATTAAAAGTCTGTCACTTTAAGGACATAACCCCTCCCACCTCACAGCTGCCACCTGTAGTGAGCAGTATGAAAGGAAATAAGGGGAGGGAGCTGTGTCCCTCAATGGACTTTGAGAAAAATATTTTACGGTAAGAACAAAATCCTCTCATTTTCTGTATCATTCATTGAGGGACACAGCTCTGAAGAATTCTGAGCTGTTGGGATGTTCAAAAGCAGTAAAAATTAGAGGGGTGGGCAACTTAAAAACTAGAACCAGCTGAAATACTCAAACAGTGGCCTGAAGAACCTTTCTGCCAAAACTAGCATCAAAAGTGGCATAAACATCAACTTTATAAAACTGCCAAAGAAGGACTAATTGCACCAGCAGAATTAAAAGAAACAGGAAAAGGAGGAACCTTATCCTGCAGCTCATAAGCTTGAATAACAACGTGACAAATCCACTTAGCAATAGTGGGTCTAGAAGCTGAACAGCCTTCTTTAGGATTTTCAGGTAGAACAAAAAAAGAATCCTAACACCTAAAGGGAGCTGTGGCTGACAGTTAAACTCTAGCAGCCCAACAACAGCCAACAAAATGAAGAGACATTTTCTTAGAATGAACAGGAGCAGGAGAAAGTGAAGGTAAAATAATATTTTCTTGTGAATCAGTGAATCAAAGGCTGATACTACCTTGGGTAAAAAGGAAACCTGCAGTCATAAATCAACCTTAAAGAAGCTAAAAGGGTTCTCTACTTTCGCCGTTTCACGGTCGCACGCAATCTGTAAACTGGGCATGTTGGGTATCGTTTTACTCGTTGTAACCTCATCTTTTATATTTCATTAAAAAAATGGGTAATTTGTTGTGTTTTGGGGCATTTAATTAAATTTGTCACTAAATTTTGGGGTTTAATAAGGAGTTGCGCTAATATTGCGCAACATAAAAATTTTCAACTACCACCATTTTATTCTATAGGGTCTTGGCATTCAGAAAATATATAATGTTGGGGGGTTTTACGTCATTTTCAGGCCTAAAATGTGGAATATAACATGGGTGCAAAAATTGAAAAAAGGGCCTCAGTCATGAAGGGGTTAAGCAGACAACTTAGAGACTTTTCTAGCCATGGTAATGGGACACAAGAAAGGCAACCTTTTTGAATAACAAAGCCAAAAAATGACTCAGGTTCAAAATTAGGTTTTTGTAGAACAGACAAAACTAAGTTTAAATCCCATGGAGAAAGAGGAAACTTAACAGAAGGAGCGACACAAGGAACTTCCTGAATAAAAGTACATCAAGGAAGCAAGATGACCTTGAAAAAGGGCCAACAACGCAGATAGCTGACCCTTTATGGTACCTGGAGCTAAGCATTGACCTACCCTATGTTGAAGGAAAGACAAAATTCGCAATATAGCCAAAAACACGTGGGGAAAACCCCAAGGACTCACACCCACCAAATTAAACGTTCCACAAAGGCTGGTTATAAAGTTGCCATAAACCTTCCATGTACTGTGACAAATCTTACAAGTAGAAGATCTGTGAGCCTTAAGCATATTCAGAATAACAGGATCTGAACTTCCTTTTTCTTTCAACACTTGGGTTTCAACAGCCAGGTCGTTAAAGCGACTGAGAAGCTGGGTGGAAGATTGGACCCTAAGATAACAGATTTAGCCAATCTGGAAGAAGTCAGAATTTGTCTGCCAAAAGATGAACCAAATTTGTGTACCTGTCAAGGTACCCTGCACAGGCGTTCTCACACCACATGCAGGTACCCACACAGGATGACCAAATTAATATGCCCACACAGGATAGGGTTATATGCACAGTTTATTGGTTCCACATCAACAAAACTACAAACCCAACAAAGAGGGGTAACAGGCCTGCAGATGTACAGCAGGCCTCGGGATACCAGAAGAATGGTCAGGTACAAGCCGAGTCGTTAACAGGAGGGCAGCGCGGTACAGGAACAGGATTCAACGGAGAGTGGTCGGGTAACAAGCCGGGTCGGTGACAGGTTTTCAGAGAGGAAGCAAGGTTCAGGAAGCAAGGTTCAGGACATGGGCATCAGTCAGGTTTAGCAACACAATACTGACCCAGCTTCCTGACTGCAGGGAGGGCCTAAATACCCTCCCAGGAAGCACCAGGTGACGGGATGATCAGTCACAGCTGGGGCACACCCGCAGGTGAGTACCAGAGCTGCAGGTTCCTTACAGTTCCTGGCTGCTGGAGACACCCGCAGGCGAGCACAGGAACTGCAGGACCCGGCTCCAGCGCCACCTGGGGGTGCTCTGGATCCTGACAGTACCACACCCTGAGAGGCCGATCTGGAGTATCATGCAAAGCAGACAAAGCAATAACATCAGTGGAGGAAAGACATACATTAGTGTGTACTGATCCCACGGAGCTACTAAGGCATTCACCACATCCGTTGGATCCCTCGTTCTGGCTCCACATTTTTCCACCTTCTTGTTGTGACAAGAAGCCAGAAGATCCACATCCGTTGTTCCCAGGCAGTGACAAAGTTGTTGAAACACGTTTTGAAAAGACATTTTCTGCTAAGAAAGTTTGCCAGGCAGTTTTCTACTCCTGGAATGTGCACCATTGAAAATCGTAGAACCTGACGTTTCCACTCAGTCCAAGATTGAATGTACTTCCATTGCAGCTGACACACTCCTGGTGCCTCCTGATGATTGATGTATACCATTGCCATAGCATTGTCTGACTGAATCTGAATTAAACACCCAGGCAGAAGACAGGTCCAGTAAAACAATGCCAGCTAAATCTCCCGCAAGTACAGGACATAGAGAGGAAGCTTGGATTCCTCCAGAAACCAACAACCCTGTATAGACAGATGATCCAAGAGACCACCCATCACACCAGACTGGGTTCCATCATGACATTCTCCCAAGCTATGGTAAAAAAAACAACTTTCAAATTGTCAATGTAGGGGATGTCAACCACCAGGACAAAAACATCCTGGCTGGGGTACTCAATCTGAACATCTTGTCCAGCATTGTGATGGAACTAAAAACAACTTCTCGATGTTCAGAATCCACCCGAAGTCCTCTAATGTCCACAGCACTATCAAGACATTGAGCTCCAAAGTAGGAATGGACAGTAAAAGGTTGTTCAAGTATCCGATAATCAGAATGCCATTGTGTGACGGAGGTGTATGGGGTGGACAGACACACACAGAGATCAAGAGTGGTTTTTAGGACCCTTCTTTATCAGGGGTTCTCAACAATAGGATACAGCAAGTATAGTAGCAATCTGGGCAAAACAAAGGGCTAACAACAGCAAGGAACATCATGGGCAGACTTCAGGGTGGCAATGCAGGCAAGCAAAATGTTAACAGCAGCAAAGAACAGAGGCCGGGGCACAGCAAAGGGTTAACCACAACAAAGCACAGCACGGGTAAAGTCCAGGGACACAGGGCAGCAATCCAGGCACAACAAAGGGTTAACAGCAAAAAAGTACAACATAAGAGTCTGTTTAAGGTCTGTAGAGTTGGTCTGTGGACCCCCTCCAGTGTTTGAGCAGGATCCATTAGGCACCCCCGACAGATATAGAAAAAGGTGGGAGCAGACCTTCATGCTAAAGGGGACTTTTTAATTGCCAAGGATGTCTAGAGGGTCCAAAGGTTTGGAAGTGTAAGACGTCTTATGAAACTGGGAACTGAAAAAAAGTATAAAAGACGGAAAAGAAGGAGCAGCCTTACAACACTGATCCCTACTTTTCCACATCTGAAGTGAGGGTTCACTTTTATCTCCCATAGATTTTTAATAATCTAATCCAAGGTAGCTTCAAAAAAAAGACAAAAGTTATGTTTTGTATTGGGGTTCCTCCCACCAGCACTTAAGCTCTGCGTAGAATAAGAAGAATATCTAACGCCTTTTAAGATGAGAAATTGGAGGATCAGCTTCAGGAGAAATAGACAATTTTTTTTAACAAAATCATCCAGAAAAGGATACAGAGACTTAAAGTGTCTAGGAAGCAGACATTTCATATCCAGAATTTCCCAATCCTTATATAAAAACCTATCAAAAATAGGATGAGAGGTAAAACCTTGCATATACATTTATGTGAACCTAGACTAGAAATCGTAGAAGTAGAAATAACAGCAGAATCCTCTAATTTTAAAGAGGAATAAACAGCCTCCATTAAGAAGGCAACTGTTACTTTCTGATGCTGAGTGAATCTGTCACAGCTCAGCTACTGCATCAATGAATGGCATGGTGTTTATGACAAGCATACATTGGGTGTATTGTATTCATGAACTGAATCTATGTGCTATGTTCCTTAATCAAGCAAGAAAAGAGTGCACCACCTAGGCACCATCGGTAGATAAGTGTCACCAATGTCTGGCCACTGTATAACTTTACGAGCGCTGCCGCTCCTTACTGATTGAAAACTATGTCATCAGTATTTAGGGAGAAGGAGGAGGGCAATAAACAGGTACAGTTTTTTTCTTCTAAGCCTGTGCAAAAAAAAGAGCTCCCCCTGTGGCTAACTTGTGAAGTACATAAAGTATAACAAGCACAGGTCACCATACAAACAACTTAGAGGCCTTAATGTAAAGGCCACTTGTGACTGGAAAAAACAGAAACATCAGTGACACCAATGTGAAACACAAATGCCACAAGTTTATGGAAAAAAAAGACAGAGTAGTAAAGGAAAACAATACTTTCACACAGTCCTCTGCTAATGACAGCCTGTTTTGACAATTCTGCCTCAGACAGAATCAGACACAATAATATGCATGGCCCCGACAGGCATGAGGAAAAAATATGAGGTACCACAACCACCTGCTGCAGACAGTAGAATAATCAAAGAATATGTGGGTAATAGTAAAAAACATGATATATTTATTCTCCCCAAAAAGCGACAGAAAAATTGAGTCACAATTGTTCTGTTCACCTTTACCACTTATAAAAAACATGCTACAGCACTCTGAGGAAACCAGGAAAACCGACTGTGCATGCTCACAAATGCGCAGTAGATAAAAACAAATGCATCATCAAATCGAAGTCCCAGCCTCTTAACGAGATGGTGGGCAATTTAAATAAAGTCAGTCAAACTCCACATAAAGACATTTAGACAAATAGGAGTCTAAAAGCACACAGCTTACGTAAGATAGAGGGCTTGTTCACACCGAATGTGGTGCGTTCCAGAGTGGTAGCTGCTGGAACGCACCTCGATCCCTCACGAAACGTCCCCCTGTGTTCGGGGGTGGGAGGGGGTGTGGTGTTACATTGAATTCAATGGCCCCCCTTTCCCCCCCCCCCCCCCACGTGCGCCTGCAGTGCGTTCGGACGCCTGCAGCAAGCATGGAGAAACCGACATTTATTAGCATCAGACCTTTAAAACCAACTGGTATAACCTATAACAACCGATGGCAATTAATAAAAGTCAGAAAAAGAAGGTCAGTATCCAGCTTTAGGCAGTGCTAATGGCTAAGTTAGTGCCAGCTTAAGGGTTAAGGTTAGGAGGAATAATTGGCTAGGGATTAAGGTTAGGCTGAATGCTATGTTTCAGGCTTAGGTTAAGAGTTGTGTTACAGTAGGGGAGCATTAAACCTCTAATACTCTGCACTCTAACAAAATTGTTGGCAAAAGTGGGTTTTCTAATGCAGAAACTTCTGGAACTTAAGTGTAACAAAAAGCATTTGAGCCATTAGCTAATCTAATACATAATGCCAAAGTGTAATTCTGCTAAGACATGTGCAGCTGCAGATACAGTATTTAATCAGTATATGTATATGTAAAATGGGTTGCAGCACAAAGGGAAAATGTATTTACGCTAGATTTATACTGTTCCATGTGCATGAAGCACACGTGGTCATGCACATTGATAGGTGTAAATGGGCCCTTATGGATGTGAAATGGGTTGCCGCACAAAGGGATCACAAACAGTATAATAGCACAAGCAATGGCAACAGTTTCAGATACCCTTCCCCTATATGAAAGCACAGGTAGTTGTGTTTTATATATAATTAGGACATCAGAATTCTAGTTTTTGAGCCAGTGTACTCAGAGTATGCATCCAAAAAAATCTATTTTTTTTTCAACAGAAGGATGTTGCCACCACCTCTCTGCAGTCTTGGAACATTGTAGGATTGACACTAGAGGAACTAGTTTACCTTCAAGACATGGCCCAGCACCCCAGTGTCACTGCCCCTGCCACTCCAAAATCCACTTTTACTACACACTGACTCCATTCTCTCAATACCTTGCATTATCTGATCCCACTGCCTACTCTCCAACATTTTTCTTTCAGAACTGTGTTCCATTTGCTCTTTCCACCCAACTTCTACATTGTATTCTGCTGCTTCCTCCCTCTCCAATGCTCCTATGCCTGTTGCAACCACTCAGCTCCATCTGGTGGTTACCTCTTGTAACTGCACCTATCCCAGTTTAGTGAGCTGCGGACTGATCAGATTAATCAGCCTGGCTACACGCCCCTCACAGCTTGGGGGTTGGTAAGTGGTGCTCCATTTAAGCATCACAAAACCAGGGCTCTGGGCTTGTGATAGTTCCAGCCTAGTCCAGTCTTGTCTTGTCTTGCTTTGTCTACACAAGCCTGTATCCTGATCTGATATACCTTGAATTTTGTACCTAGTCTTGCTTTAGGTCTTTAATCCTGTACCTGCATCACAAAACCAGGGCTCTGGCCTTGTGATAGTTCCAGCCTAGTCCAGTCTTGTCTTGTCTTGCTTTGTCTACACAAGCCTGTATCCTGATCTGATATACCTTGAATTTTGTACCTTGCCTTGCCTTGGGTCTTTAATCCTGTACCTGTTTTGTTTTTTTGTATCTAGTTCTTGTTTTGTATATAGCTTGTATTCTGTTTGCCTTGTACCTTGACATACAGTAAGTCAGTGCTTCTCCTGGTTCCTGGGGGCCTGCCTGTGGCATCACCTGATCAGAGCATATAGTTTAAGTCCTGGGGGCATTCAAGTATCAGTAGACGTGCTAGCCTTATGGGATAGGTGGCTGCTATAGGTGAAACAACTCATCAATATTTGCTCTGACAGCGTGCCTCCACAGCTGGTCCTGACATTAGCTACAAATCAGTAAAACAAAGATATTCTCTTGCAAACCTATGTAAACATAACAGGCAAATTCTAATTAATTTCTGCAATGTAAACTTTGCAAGATAAAAGAAAAGAGCAATTCATCATTAAGCTACAGTTACTGTCAAATAGGGGCTGATTGGATAATATTGTCATACATGGATATTGCTTAGCATTTTTCTTGATGTTAAATATTATTCTGCTTTACATACCGATACATTATGCTGTGGTAAAGCATTACTATTATTTTACCTTTTTATTGTGGCTGTCAAGCTGTAATTATAGGCAAATAACTACTTGGTGGTTGATGAACTGACTATACAATTCTGATTTCTGCCAAACCATGTTTGCTCAGAGTATAAGCATTGCTGTGTTTTATGTGGAATGTGATTTTAATGTACACTAAATTTGTTGTTATGGTTCATGATATTTAGTTCTAAATCCCTCAGAACTTCACTTAATATCCATTAAGCAAATTTCCTATTCCACTGCCAAAATAATTTTCATTCACCAGTCATACTGGCACTGTTTTCACACATGACTGCTACTTGGATGTCAGGGTAAAGCATCAAAGAAAAAAAATGCTCTAAAGCTACCTTGCTAATTAAATACCCCAGCACTGGCAGTGAGAAATCTCTAAAGCTGCCCCAGTGTATTCCTCTAACAAATACTGAGGTAATAATGCATTCCCTACAATCTCTCATACATTCTGTAAAGAGAGGTGCTAAAGATATACACCAGTAAGAATTAAAAATGTAGCCTTCATATGCATATTCTACAGGGTGTGACAATAATGAGGTCTGGGCACCCCACTATTAATTAGGAAATTCTTTCCCTCATTTTGCTGAAATGCTTCACTTTCAGTTCAAATTACCATAGTCTGTTTATAATTTTGTTTAACCATCTCCAAATTCCAGCACCAGATATCTGCCAATCTTGCCACTTTGATCTTTATAGCCCTTACAATAATTCAGACCTGAGTTGTTTTTTTAAGCTCTCATTAAGCCTGGGGTGAATTAGCACTAATGGTTGTTGATAGAAAAGTATCCTAAACTACTCATATGAAAATTAGTCAGATCACCAAAGTAATTGTCCGTGGGATAGTTTAGTTAATTCCTTAAACATTGCATTGTCTGATAACAAGGGAATGCCTGGTATCTCACTCAGGCTAATACATTTAAGTTCCAATCTAACTCAATATTCATAACTCTGAATCTGGGGATGATATATTTAAATTAACTGCATATATATAGCTGTAATAATCTATGGTTTATCAGATGGCAATATGCAAAACTATAGAAATGTTTATTGATATGAAATTGACAGTTTGTGTAACGGATCCCCGCCATCCTCGCATGCGCAACCTGCACGTTCCCGCAACGCTCGGGAATGCGCCATTCCACGCATGCGCAGAAGCGGTAGATTACCAGCACGAAAACGCGCCATAGCCGTGCATAGGAAGTGACATCATTGGCCCTATATAAACCCGGCAGCAGTACCACCATGTTGCTGGTTTATCGTCAGCTAATCCTTGTTCCAGTGTTGTGTGATATCTTGCTTGATCCCTGTGACCCGGACTTCCTCGACTAACCTTGAATTCTGCCTGCCTTGACCTCGGAACAGTTATTTGACAATTCTTCAGCCTAACCCCTTTTGTACTGGAATTGCCCACTCGGAACCTGACCTCGGCTCGTCTCATAGGATTACAGCTTGCACGGTGCTCAACACCACTGGCACTCCTGCCACTTGTTGTCCCGCTGGGCTCTGTTCCCATCATCAGAGTCTCCCAAGACACAAGGTGCATGGGAAGCCTCCTCTCAAATCCGGTCTCCCAGAAGGTACGTAACAGTTTGGGAGGAGCAGAGGAGGTCATAAAGTGCTCAGCCCTCCTTCTCACCCTCCCTGCTTATTCCTCATCGGGCAAGGGGCTGGCTCAGTGACACCCCCCTAGATGGCCCACAAAAAGCTGCTGCAGAAGGCAGCTAGGAAGCTCTTGTTTTAACATCAAAAGAAGAGGCTCGTGTACGATCAAAGAGCTCCCCTTTAACATTAAGAAGGAACCTTTGCAAGCCTTAGTTTGAGAAGGAGCCATCCAGATCCATCTTCTGTTGCGCTAAACTGGACTAGAACTCACAAAAACCAGGACTTGTTAAGGACCCACAATTGTAGTCCTTTTTTTCTTTTACTGTTGTTATCTCCATCTCTCTTTTGTAACATCTTTTCTATATATTATTTTATTATAAACAATCTTTACAATTGTTAAGCTTATCTCTATGCTTTAAATAAAAATGTAACATATCTGTGTCTCTGTGAAGAGTGCTATCATACTGTCACTAAAGCTGGGCATAGACAGCTCAAATTTCGTCTGGTTCTGCATAATTGGCATTGCGGGACCATTAGCAGTCAGCCACAAAAATCATTTTCAGGCTCATGATTTGGCCCTGTAAGCCAAGAAATGGCTGCCCCGTACATGCACGGCCTTATTGAGCCGCTCCAGGGAAGGACAGGTGCCGTGTGTGATTACAAGCAGCAGCCTGTCCTTCTCTACAGACAGGATGGATCCTGTCTGCGTCCTAGCAGGGACACCCGCACCCGTACAGACGGGCAGTTTGGGTGAGGGTAGGGCGGCGTTTTCCCATAGAGAAGGACAGGCTGCTGTGTACAAATCACACGTAGCACCTGTCCTTCCTGGGAGCTGCCCGATATGGACGTGCAGGCAGCACGGATCTGTACGGGCCGACCGTTACCCGTGTGAATGAGGGCTAAGCCACAACTTGAGTTTGACATCTTAATGTGATTTGGCACTAATTTTTTTCCTGGGTTTACCAAACCACCTGCGAATTAAACTTTGCCCGGTTCTCTCATGCCTAGTCTTAAAGGCAGGATTAGTAAACACCCCACTATGGCATGAAATGCCATTATTAAAAAATGTTTTGTTTGTTAAGCACAGCTGTGTGTACAAGTATTATAATTATTGTGAAAAAACATCTGAACTGAACCAGTATTTAAAAATGTGTGTTTTCAAAGCACAATGTTGTTAAAAGGTTTAATAGTAAGTGATCTTTGATTTAGGTTGTTGTAATTTCCTTTAAGGAAACACATGGGTATTAGCTTAGATGGCTTCCTGAAGAGTAACATAAACGAAAGCTGATAGTCATCTTTTGATTAACAAAAACAGAATGAGAAAACAAAGAACGAGATATAACCTTGCTGCTATATATTGTTGGGTAGTGGAAATGGATCCTCTCTTCATTGTATTTTGGCTGTCATTTAAAACCTTTGTCCTTTTAATAGGAAATAACTCGAGGTTGAAATTTTGCACAGCCAAAAACTCACGCAAAGGATTTCATGTAATTAAACAGCAGTATATTGTTTTAAAATAAACTTTTGTTGAATTTATTTAATATAAGCATTCAACACTTTTACCCTCTTTCTTGACAATGGAGGGAGGTTATTGTGCAATGCCCTCCCATAAACTATATCCTCATCATGTCTTCAGCTACTATATGCTGACAGTGCAGCTTATAGCAGGAAATGGCTTCTTTTTTTTTTAACTGGTTTACACCTATTCATCTATAAGGACGAATTAATTAATTCCTGCAAGTTCAGAATTTGTAGCAATTCCAGCTGGTTCCTTTCACACCAGGAATCCCAGACGATAAATCATCTCTGGTTAGTGACTCTTGGCCTTTTTAAAACATGTATTCATGTAATGCCCGCATTCCGGTGCGATCGCATAAAATAATGCGTGCAAATAGTGCCACACGTTCTTGTGGGGGCGATCGCACTTTGGGTGGGGAAGCAGGGCTGCGGTGCCATTGACTTGAATGCACCACTAAGCCCCCTCACAAATGAAAAATTCCTTTAAATATCATGCCTGGGGGTTCCCTTAAACTTCCTGTAAAGTGGCAAATCTGTTCAATGTATAGAACGTGCTGCAGCAAAACTGACATTTCTAAAGAAAAAAAAATACTTTTTTTTTTAATTCATAAAGCGTGCAGTTCCTCCTTACCAAACAATACCAGAACCTGGACCAGGACATTAAACCCTCAGATTTTTTAACATAAAACAATACTGTAATGTGTGCCTTACTGTAATCCATGGTAGTTTCCCTTCTCTTTGCTGCTCTTCCTTTTAAATCCTCATGTCTTCTCATGCTTGGGGAGAACTTCCCTTTGCAGCTGAGTGCCTCTTCCTGTAGTGCTGGCTCAGGTTGTGAACTTGCACACAGACACCATGTATTCACTCCAGAGACAAGGCAGTCTGCTCTTCCTTTTAAATCTGTATCTCTTCTCATGCTGGGGGAGAACTTCCCTTTGCAGCAGACTGCCTTGTCCCTTACAGTCATACAAGGCCCTTAAGGTCTAGTAGGAATTGAGCTACACCATTAAATTCTATTGGGCCAAATCGCACAAAATCAGCCAAAAAATAGGTCATGTTCGAGCTACAGGCTTGAGCTACAGGCGACATTGAGCTGTGAGATGTGAAAAGCTCCATTGAAATGCATTGGACAAGCTACATTGAGCGACATTGAGCAGATATTTGAGCGATTTTGGAGCTGAAATCGCGCGATAAATCGCTCAGTGTGAACGGAGTCTGAGTGAATGGGTGGGGATACAAGTACCTTTTTACTCATTTACAAGGGGGGAGGGCTCTACCTGGGTGCCCCTTTATTAAAAGGGTATCCTGATGTGAATAGTCCCCCCCTGCCCGCAGACCCCCACAACCAACGCCCCAGTCATCATGACTTTGCCCAGTCATGGCTCTCACTGTTCTCTGTGCCCTGATTGGGCAAAGTCTTGCACCGGACCTGTGATCAGGTGCAAGCCTTTAGCTAATCAGGGCTTTACAAGGCGCATTGCCTTGTGGGGCGTTCAGCGGCCAAACAGACGACCGAACGCCAAATATACTATTTTTATAGTGTGAAATAAAAATTATAACATACTGTGCAAGCTACATCCAGTGCACCAGACTGGACACTTTACAGTACATGGGACCTGTTCCTGACATCAAAGAGTGAATTATATGGTTTAGGTACATTTCTCATTTGCAGGTGCAGAACATGCTTGTCCTTGACTAGTTGTGTGTGCATAACTTCTGCCTCATGCACAGTACATACATAGTTACATAGTTACATAGTATTTGAGGTTGAATAAAGACATTAGTCCATCAAGTCCAACCTATTAGGATCTCATTCTAGGAGTACCCGTACCCCTGTATATTACGGTCCCTTAAGAAATCGTCCAAAAGTTTTTAGCCAGTTCTCTATCCACGTACACACCACCTCATCTATGCCCATAGCCCTCAGCTTGTGTAGCAAGCGTTTGTGTGGTACCGTATCAAAAGCCTTTGAGAAATCCAGATATACCACATCCACCGGCTTACCTCCGTCCATATCTCTACTTACCCCCTCATAAAAAGTTAGCAAGTTAGTCAGGCAGGAACGGTCTTTCCTGAACCCGTGCTGATTGTCATTAACTATCCCGTTTTCCTGAACAAATTCTACCAGATAATCCTTTATTATGCCCTCTAGCATTTTACAAACTACCGATGTTAGACTGACCGGCCTATAGTTCCCAGGTTGGCACCTTGCCCCCTTTTTGAATATTGGGACTACCGTAGCCCTCCGCCAATCACTGGGGATCCTACCATACAAAAATTTTAAACACTTGTGCTATACCCCATTTTCAATAGGACCCCAACCAGCCAGATTTTAAACTAGAATTTATTCCCTAAAAAGCCCCCAAACATTTGGAGTGCCTACATGTGCAGTATTGAATCACTTTTAGTAGGCCCCATTTTGAACAGGACCTCCACCTGCCATGTTAAAAATAGAGTGTAATTATTTTGCAGAAAAATTCCCCCGAAATAATGTAGTGCCTACATGTGCAGTATTTAAAGTAGAAATAAACCATTAAAAATAAAAAAACTGCTAGAAATTAGAGTTTTGGTAAACTTTGACACACCAAGTCTGTTCTGCCAAAAAAATGCTGCTTCTGATTTCTAGCAGTTTGTATATCTTGTGTACACTGTACAGCACATACACTGCACAGTGTACTACACTGGGTCCTTCTCAGCATCTGTAATGTGCTGGAAATTGAGCCAGGTGCTAAGGATGATGAACAGCATGAGTATGAGTTACATCATCACAGGCAGCCCAATGAATGAAGAGAACAACAGGGGACCCAAGAGAAGCAAAGGCAGCTTTAAAACAATTCTAGGATTCAGCTCCCATAGACTTTAATAGGTTTTGGGTGCTATGTTCAGGGTTTGTGGACTTCTCACTGGGTTTGCGAATGTTCAGTGAACCAAACTTTGCTCATTTCACTTATCCCTATTGATGTCTTTGTTCAGTAAGAGTTTGCCTTTTTCTGTCTATTATAGACCTGTCCCTTCCATACTATCATTGCCATAACATTTTTGCCACCAACGCCACTAATGGCTGCTACGTCTGAAGAAACCAGCATACCAGTGAAACTCCAGGTGCAAATGGCACACTACATCTTTGGAATACCAGGCACAGCCTTGGGCATTACCCAGCTAACAGTACCAAATGGAAACCTAAATCGAAAATGTATTAAATTATCCCTACAAGCAACAATACTGTGTATATACACAACAATATACACATACTTTCCTTCAAAATGCCTTTCATTTGTTCTTTTAATCAGAAGGTAGAATTTTTCTGGCTATAACCCCATCTACTGAATTTTCCCAATTCCTCAAGCAGAAATCTGTTGCTACAATTCATGGCCAAAGACAAACCCAGTGCAGCCCTTAATTCCTTATCTTTATTAAAAAATAAATACAAGCTCTATTTCTTTACTTTTTCATGCCATCTGGATATAGCTCTAAAAATCTACAAGGTAGTGATAGCCCCCCCCCCCCCCCTTTCCCCGCCCCCCCCGGGGTAAATGTCTGGCTTTTTTC
>NW_017307416.1:202976-206784 GCF_000935625.1 Nanorana parkeri | reverse complement strand
CCCCATTTCCCTGCACCGCGAGGGTTAATTGCTAGCTTTGTCTAGAGGGTAAGGAATAGGCAGTAATACTTACCTTATGCCTCCCTCCAACAACCTTTCTCACCACTGAATGAGTGGCCCCGTGAAGCAGCTCCTCTTCATCACCCATCTGGTTGCGGGCTCTTCATCATCAAGTGCAATGTGGAACCAATGGTTGAGGGTCAGAAAAGTGTCGGCTGCCAGGAGAGTGAGGAATAAGGTAAGTATTGCTGTTTAGCAGTTGTAGTTCAACTGTAAGTTAATGATTACTTCACACCACAATGGAACTGATAACAGTCATCTAAGCATTATAAATTGCATTTACTGGCACAATCTGCATAGGGTTATAAGACCACTACCACATTTGAAGAATTAACTCTTAGGGAACTGTATGCAATGTTTTTAGTGCCGCTATATTAATATCTTTCTGCACGGGGATGAATTACACTAAACAGAATTTTGCAATATTAGACTTTTTATAGGGATTGCAGCTGCTTTAGTAGCATACCTGTCAGCCTTCCTCCACAGTGACGGACTCCCGATAATCTGGTGTTGGAAGTGGGTGAGCATTATAGGTTACATTATAGTACTATGGTGGGATATTTGACAGGATATTGGGCTTTGGAAAGTGATGCTTAGCCCACAAGTACTATAGACAGCTTGCCTAAATATTATAATATACCAGCTTAAAAAGGGATGTTTACAAACAATTAATTGCATGTTTCTGGTTGAAATTATCAGCTGTAGTAAGTATGTTTTATCAAACTAAAGGATCTTTGGAATGCAGAACAAACCCGAAATAACTGCTAATTTAAATAAGTGAATGCTAATAACAGAACCATATGGAAAATGATTTGCATGACCCCAGTTACAGGGTGTGGTTGCAAAGTTATGTATGTTTGAACAATGAGGCATTGTGGAATAAAAGGCACAAACCACTGCCTGGAATCTTTGTAGGCTATACGTGTCATGAGAAAACTACCGGACCAATTGAACACTACATTTGCAAGTTTTTATCTTTATTAGAAATATAGTGAAGCAACAGTGAGGGTTTTTTCCAGATAAATTCATAACTGCTGGAAAATGTTAAAATATTTATATTAGACCTTTACAAGACTTTTAATAGAAATACCTGTGACAATGGTTATGCTAATTGTATGTATGATAATGCATTCTTTTGTCTTGATGTAAGGAACGATTTCGAACGGCTATGTAAATTTTTTTTACATTTTACTTTTACTTGGCTGGTTTTAACTTACTAGTTAAATATACACTTTAAAGACCTGGGTATATAACTTTTTGTTATAATACCTAATGCTTTTCAATGTAACCACCTTGCTTTCATTTTTTTCTTGCTACAGTACTTGTGCCACTAGTTCAATACAACAAAATGTATAGACAAGTGTCTATTTATAAATATTTTGCCAAGTCATATAGTGGGTGAATGCCATTCACATGCCATTCCAACCACTAGATGGAATCGAGAAATATAGGATAAGTGGAAGATTCTTCATCTTTTTATGAGTAACTGTTTTTATGTTTTGATTCTCTGAAAGGTGTAGTTATGATATTGTTTTCACTCTTAATTTAATATGGAATCATATTTTTCATTTAATATGGAATCACATCTTTTCAAAATTATGAAATATACTAGACTTTTCCCTCTAGCTGGTGTAGGAATCACTCACATAAGATAATTGTGAACTACTTAGAAATCTGAAATACCAGTTCCATAATAGTTAAAAAATATAACCATGGAATATAAAGCTAAATCGAAAAATCTTTCACATGCACCTTTGAACTGATGTCCCCTCACCCTAGACTTCCAGCCACTCTACTAGACTAAAATACCTCCTGATCTACCTGGATGAAATGAAAGCAAACATGGGAAGAATATACAAATGCCGCTATGAATATAGACTATTCCGCTATGTTGCAGATGGCCTCATACATGCCCAGAAGGGTTAAAGTGGACCTTTACACTCAAAAATCAAATTCTACCAATGCATCCCTCTATGTATGAGGATTAATAACAGACATGTCAAGTGTAAAATGCTGTGATTTTAAAATACTTACACTTGAAGAGCAATCACTTCCTGCTAATTACTTCAGTTTGCCAAAGGAATGCACACTGGGATTGCCGTGTCATCAGCAGAGCATTGCTGGAAAATTTCATCTGTAATCTCATGAAATCTCAGAGAAAGGTATTTTCCTCCCCTGAGATGATGTGCATGGTCACATGTCCTAGTCACAGGTGCCAGTAATCCAGGAAGTAATAGGAGAGCTAGTAATCTGCCCTTAGTAAACATGGCCACTGTCAGAAGACTGGGAAAGAAAAGAGAAATAAGGTATGCAAAGAATTCAAAGCCTGCAATTATCCAGAAGTATGTGTTTGTAGATTGTAATTTCTAAACATTTCTAAAGGTGTGTTTGTTGTTATTCTAAAGATATGGGTAAAGGTCCGCTTTAAGATTTGATCATTGAGTTGCTTACCATAACAGACTCAGTATCATGCTTATTAATAACACTGTATAACCACATTTGCTCTGTGAATTTGAGCACTAACATTTTAGAATATTGTATTATTCATGAAAGAAGTTTGTATCAGATTAAAAAGTAAAAAAAAAAAAAATATTGGTGTCTTTCTTTATCGACATACTGTATTTGCATTCATATAATGCCTCACATCTTTAAAGAACAAAATGTAGGCTTCCTTTGGTAACCAAAGCATGAGGATGGATGTAAACGATGTTTTATTGCACCATTTCGCATTTCTCAACTGCCTGTGAGTCCATTGCTTGACATAAGCAAGTCAAATATGATGAGTGGTTGGTAAAATGCCAAGTGTAGATATTCAGTTTTGCAGAGTCTGTAACATACTGTTGTTATGTTTGTGAGGATATAAAGAAAAAATCCAGACTCAAACCACGTGACTAAATCTATGCTGTATTTTACATAGCAAAAATGTAGAAAAAGAATACAATTGATTCAATAGGAATTATGGTGTAGCAAAGCTCTTAGTAGTTGTAACAATGTTTACAATTAGAGTCTGAAGGCTTGCTAAATGTAACATGTTAACACTTATAACTCTTGATTCATAATTAAGAGAAGTCGCAGGCACAATCAGCTGTGGTGGTGCCTATTGAAAGTCCCTGTGTCTGGGTGTTTAAAGGAGCCCCATCAGGGAGCCTCATCTGCTGGTTTTGTAGAATTAATACACCTTCACAATGTGAGGAGACTAGGAGTGGGAACTATGCTATGCTGAGGCTCAAGCTGCAATGGAATGCTGCCATGCGCTCCAGTACACTGTGCAGACACAAGTGTGGGGATGGAATTCCTCTTTAAATTCGGGAGCGGAGCATAGCTAATTAAGGTAAGTCTTCTCAAGCCGACTCCTGGATGTGTGTATAGACTGAGACACTGACCGACGCCAGGGAGGGGGGGTTATTGTGGGCACAGACACCCACCGCCTGACGCCGGGGGGCAATTGGTGCTGTTGGTACAGGCATCGACCCACGCCGGGGGGCAGGGGGGGTTCAGAGGACAGCAATAAAGTCTACCATTACAATGACACATGAGAAGCATTATCTCCCATGTACACAAGCTATTTTGCTATTTTTGGTGCTTATTGATAAAATGTTTTTTTTTCAGCTTGTGTCAAATCAATGTGAACTTATAAAACTGAACGTCATGCTACTATTAGGGCCCCTAGTGACCTCCGTACTGCGTCACATTACTGACCTCTGCACTGCGTCACATTACTGACCTCCGCACTGCGTCACATTACCGA